>NC_090889.1:37037333-37052333 GCF_036669925.1 Montipora capricornis | reverse complement strand
GTCCGACTTAATTAATTTAATTTTCAAGTCACTTTTAATAGTTTCAATATTAAAGTTGTGTCACGAAACATGTGTTAGCATGTTTATACACAAGCTTTATTAAGACGACAGGAGCCGACGACGATTGTTCTTTAGTAGGTATGACAGACAATTCCGACGATGGGAAAGGGCATTTGAACATCACTTTGGCCCGATCGCGAGGGGGCGGGAATCTGAACGATCCAATTTTCAAAAGTTCAAATGCCCGGGTGCCGGGGGGGAGGGGTCCGGAGGGGGTGTTGAAGTTTCTAGTTGATCGGCGCATAAAGGTTGGGCAGCGTTTCATTCAAAATGCAGAGTCCATAGGGCGCGGCCGTTCTTTTGGTACGATTCCGGAATAAGAATACACTGAATAGACCGTATACGTCTTCAACGACGACAAAGTAAGGTCTTCTTTGATGCTGAAAATAATTTGTTTTGTTTTGTTTTTTTTCTTTTTGCCTCGGACATTCTGAGAGCTCCAACGAGTAACATAAAAGTTTCTCTTCAACTGTCACTTTGGCTGAAACAATTATACTAAAAATCAAGATGTCTACAACAGGTAAGTCCGCTCCACCCTTTTACGGCAACCAAGGTTCGTAGAGCTACAGAGAGGGCGAAAACTGTTTTGTTAACATTGAAAAGTCTAATAATAACACAATTCATGCGAATCAAACCAGTAAGCTAGTACTCACATGCGGGGATTTACTGAGAAAGATTCACAGGGTTCGTACCTCCAGGAAATTATAAAATTCCAGGAGTTTTTCAATCTCTCACTCAGCTCGCTTTACTCGCCATTTGTTCTTTTTTCGTCACGTTCCTTTTCGCTCCATGACTCCAACTGCGCAGCGTGGTCCCAGGCTACTTAGCAACGAGCGGGACAATAAAGTAAAAACCTGCATGTAAGAACCTAGTGGTTTAAAAACCTGCTGGTAGAAATTTGCCCTCAGTTACACACAAAAATACAAGAACCTGTTTAGCCAAGCAAGATTTAACGGGTTCTTATATATATGTGGGCTACAGCTTTATTGTTAATATTATAACCAAGGGTTTTGACTTTGAGAGTACAGTTATTGAGAGCGCAAATTTATAGTGAATAAAATACCAAGCTTTCATTACAAAAATAGTATTGTTTGCTACAACAAAACCAGGTTTATGTATTTTCTTGTAATCAACAGCCACATCTCCTAGGCCTTCATAGAAATTAAGAAGCTAATTATGAACCCATTTAGCCCAAATTGTCAACAACTACCTCAAAATACAAGAACCTAGTTTGCCAGACTTCAAAGATGTCGGTTCTTACATGCGGGTTTTTGCGTATTACAAAGCAATTTTCAAATGCCTGTCCAAAGCAATTACGAGATTGCAATTATTACGCTTAGCGATTGGTTTACAAATCTAGCGCCATGTTATCAACTAATGAGTAGGAAAACTAAAAGCATTTATCGCGATTTGCTTGCACTATTTTCCCCGCGCTTTGAGCAAGTTACATTGGAATTGCTACGAATTTGGATTGTTTAACGCGGTTTGCGCCTGCTGTGATTGGTCGAAGTCATTACTTTGGTATTTGTTTTACGACACTCAATTGAAAACTGCTCTTTCACTAACACTTGCAACAACACTAAGCGCAATGTTAAGAACTGAGTAAATAGCTTCCTTAAGGGAGGAGCAGCATACGAACGTTTAGACTGAAGTGCAGCACAATACACTTCCTTATCTCAGGGATGTCACCGCTTGATATGAGACAGGCGTAATCGCCGGCTAAATTTTAGGCGTCGATTGAAGTGACCGCGACGATCACAAATTATTCTCTACAACGTTTAAAAGTCATTCGATGCGTTAACAAAAAAAAAAGAATATCTACCTGTCTACGGAATTATCACTAGAATTCATCGATACTGGAAATGAAATAAAAGCGTTAAGTACTGTTGTGCGCGCCAGGTGTTGCGAGACACTGGGAACAATCTTGTTACCAGGTCCCTTTTGATGCTCAGAGTGCAAACTGCCTCAATAGAACCTCCAACCGGATGAATTTATTCTTAGCTACAACCCTGGTGACTCATACTGCCAGTATTCCAAGCGGTCTTCTTCCAAATGGACTCGACGTGAGCCTATTTATGTTAAATGATCAAACCGGCAACAATTGGAACGACTGGGCACGACCTTGACAGTTTTGCACTTCCAGATAGATGATTGATACCTCCTTTAAATTTCTGCCATTCCGGGAGTTCCAAGCAATTTTGTTTTCTCCAAGTGCTCCACCCTGATGCTGACTCCCTGCTCTTCCCAATTGTCGGCTGACTATTATCATTAATATCATTATCATTTTGTCACCATCATCATTGTCATCGCCAAAGTAATTACTTGGCCAATCAAAACGCATAGAGACAATCCAGTAAACCAATCAAAACTCGAAGTAATTACACGTAGCCGACACAAAGCGCGGGAAATGTGCACGCGCGAGCCACAATTGGTTTTGGTTTCACTTCTGATTGGTTGAAAAACTGGCGCGAGAATTTTGAACCAATCACTGAGTGAAGCAAATGCAAAACAAAGCAATTCGCTAATTACGGTCGATACTCAATTGAAAACCGCTCTAATATTAATTTCATTGATTTTTGTTCGTCTCTATGTCAAAAGAGGATGTCACCAGAGCAGCTATGTTAACGATGTGGTAATCAGCTAACCTTTCTCTTACTTTTTGTCAGATAGGGGCAGTGTACAATGGGTATCGCCTGCCGATTTTCACGACGACGACGAACCATGTTCTGCAACTGAATGCAATTCGAACGAAGCAGTGCCAGTGGAAAACAATCCGTTTTCGGAGCCATGGGAAGAGAGTGATCTGGTGCTTTTGGTGGCAAATGAAAAGTTCCATGTTCATCGCCTTGTGCTAATTCTCAACTCGCCAGTGTTCAAGGCCATGCTTAAGTCAGATTTCACGGAAGCGAGAAGTAAAGAAATAACTCTGCCTGAGAAGGATCCAGTTGAGATTTTGGACCTGCTTTTACAGCTCTATCCACAGCAAGGAGACGAGATCACCAGTAGGTTCTTAAAAAGGCACTTCATGCCACCTCATAAGACTACACTTTGTATTAATAAACAGTACACTTCCAAACAATAGCCAACATCGAAAGATTTATGGAAGAAAGACAGCGAATGATTTTCTTCGAGAAAGATTGTCGTAGTGCTCGCATATTTTCCTATTGGGCCCAGTTCAAACCTGGCTGGTATTTTTTACAGGTCACAGGCCACAGATCATTGTTTTAATAATACAGAAAGTATCCAAAACATGCATAAAAGCAAACCTTGGGCCTAAACAAAAGTTTTTAGGCCTAAGGCTAACATTTTTTAATGTTTAGGATTATTTTTGTATTAGTAAAACAATGACCTGTTACCTGTGGTTCTGTGATCTGTGATCTGTGACCTGTAAAAAATACCAGCAGCGTTTGAACGGGGCTCCATAGGAAGATATGCCAGCACTACGACAATCTTTCTCTTTCTTGTTGCTCATGTGTCCCGTGGCAAAAACAAAAACCTCAAGGCACAAACAAACAGGGGTATCCAACAAGAAATTTCGCGGAAATGTACGTAAATGTCCATACTTGTATAATATAATGTTTCCTTTGGGGATTCTTTCAATGGTAGGGCAGAGGAAAAAGTACTTTAGGCCCCGTCGAAACGTATCCGGCGAACCCAGCATCCTTGCATACGACGAGAGCTAATGAAATATAAATTTTCCAATCATAAGTCAGCGAGCTGGAAAAACTGTGTTATCCCATGTCACTTCAATTGTTCGCAATAAAAGAACCAGGAAACCATGTAAAAGATTTTGTGGCAACTTCTTTGGTCAACATACTTTGGCGCCAAAGTGGAGTGGCGATTTGAACGTCATCTGTTGTGCTTTGACTGTTATTTGTGTTTTTTTCTAAGTAACTTAAGACAAATCCAGTCTAGTATTTCCGAATAAAGTGCGAGAAGACGTCAAAACTTTAATGGTGTTAACTTCGCGAAAAAAGGCATTGATGGCGTCCTTTCGACAGGGTAGATCGACGACAACGCACAGCGCACAGGAATACACCATTTCCAGTGAAAGAGCAAAGGATAGACAGGATAGCAGAGTTTTGGCTGCAGCAAGCACTGCGGGCGCGGGTTCCGTAGGCACGGATGCGAATCCGTAATAAGTCTCCTGAGTGGAAAGATTTGAATACATAAAGAACTTAAAATCGTGTGTACGGTCGAAGCTGGATATTTTCAAGTCCGATGACGTTACAAACACAGATCCAAGCTTTACCGCGTGAACATTCAACATATCCGCTGTACAAAATTGTCACCAACTCGCACGCCTGATGGCGCATGCTAGGATGACAATAGTCACAGAGGTATCCTGGATACTAGAACGAATCCGGATACGTTTGGATGGGCAAATTCAGAAAACGTTGCGGATTCAAAAATATTCGGATATGTATGGACGGAGTCTAAGTCGCGTTCTCTTAATTTGTCATATTTCTCTTTCTGCTGTGGATTTAATATCGTCGAATATATCGAAAGAAACGCGAGAAAACTAGCAAGAAAACTACAGTCCCAGACAATTTTTGGGACACTTCTGCCTCTTCCTTCCCTGTCAATGTTGGTGTGAAAGATTTGGTGACTGCGATCAACATTGAGAGGGGCAGGGAACGCACGAGGAGGGAACAGAAGATGTTGACATGAAGTGTCCCAACTATTTATGTCTGAGACTGTAGCAAGACAAATTTCAATCTTGCATCGAAGCTATGATTCTTCAAATCCATGGCTTTACCGTCAATCATTTAGTTCTCCATGGAGAACATCTTTTTATGCAAGCGCTCTCAAAAGTAAGCTTTGGATCAAAACAAATTAACATAACAAATTACAATAAGCAACGACATCTAACGCATGCGCATGAAAATCGCGACGAAGGAAAAAACTCGCAGTCGAATCGTATTATTAACATATGGAAAGTAAGACTTTTTGTATCAAGACAGGGTTATCGGAAACCTCACTTTCATTCATGAGCTAAAGTGCAGGTAATTCAGCCACAATTGTGGTCTATAACAATAGTATCTAGAAAGGAAAAAATCGTGGTACGGTGTAAAAGTTTTGAAACAACTAAAGACACTGGGCTTTGCTACGTCTCAATAAATTAACTTAAAAATAACAGAAATACACAATAAATGAAATCATAAAATCAAGGTTTTTTTTTTTCCAGTGGAAAATGTGGAGCACATTTTGAAGCTAGCTGATGAGTATCAAATGAACAGCGTTCTAGAACGCTGTGGAAGTTTTCTCAGGATAACGAAGAAGGACGACGCAGATGCTATGTACGCACTTCTTCTTGCACAAAAATACCAGCTGAGTGCGGTCGCAGAGGAATGTCACGACATTTTGGCCGGATTGTCCTTGGGAGAGCTAGAAGCCTACGAAGAATTTGAAGACCTCGATAGTTATAATTTGCGAAAAGTACTACTTCCCAGAATGAGAAGACTAGAAAAAGCTATCACTGATCTTCAGCCTGAAATTTCAGGGCTTCTGAAATGTGCAACTTGGTTGTGGAGCGAGGCAAAGAAAAGCATGCCTTGGTGTCCAGTGCATTATGCAAGTGGCATTCCCACAGTCAGCCTGAAAGATCGCCTTGAAAAATGCGAAGCTTGCAAAAACCTCATCCGGTAATTGGCAGCAAACACTTTTCGAGGGAGGCATTGCAATATGCATCAAAACGAACAGCCTACCGAAAATTTTGTGCCTGCTCTCAAAGAGCTGTTTGCTCTGACAGGTTGTGAAAACAATTCAAATTAGACAAAAGCGAGAGATACATGTAGTAGGGAACATCAGAAACGAAAACAGCAACAAGACCGTCAAGTTTTACAGTGGCATCAACAAATTTTCTCATGGTTACCCTTAATTTTAAAAACGTTTAGGGCCAAAGTTGCTGCCATGGGTCACGCAGCGCATATGTCACGCAATGCAGCACTCCAGCTACAATGAACGGGTAACCTTTTCCCATGCTTTTTTAAAGTTTCAGATTCTCTGAGCAAATGGCTCCATTTTATTAGGAGCTCCGCTTTGTTGCTTATCTCGAGAGAAACGTTGCGTCCAGTTACACAGCTCTATAAGAAACTGCAAATCTCATGATTAAATCTCATGATTAAATTTCAAATTCGCTTTCTTCTCACAATCTGGGGGGGGGGGGGGGGAGAAGTTCGACATTGAATGCAACAAAAGTTCTCCTTTACAATTAGGAAATGTCTTACACACTTTATTCTTGCCTTTAAAAGCTATTTATTTGCATTCAGTTCTTATGGTTGCATGCAAAATAGAGCAGGTTTCACGATGGTACTTTGTGGATAGCAACTGTAACGTTTCCTTCTGATTTGACAAGCAAGTTACTGAAAAACAGAAGGCAGAAAAAAATCGTATATCAGTCCCAGCTGGAAGTTCAAGTTTGAAATGAATGAATATTTGGAGTGCGGGTTAAAGACGAATCAGAGAAGTGAATCAAGTGATTGTCGCACTTAGAGCGGTTTTCAATTGAGTGTCGAAAGTAATTAGCGAATTACTTTGGTTTTGCATCTACTTCACTCAGTGATTTGTTCAAATTTTTCGCGCCACTTTTTCAACCAATCAGAAGTGAAACCAAGACCAATTGTGGCTCGCGCGTGCACATTTTCCCGCCTTTTGTGTCGGCTACGTGTAATTACTTCGAGTTTTGATTGGTTTACTGTATTGTCTCCGTCCTTTTTGATTGGTTAAAGTAATTACTATGGTTTTGGTTTTACGACACTCATTTGAAAACCGCTCTATCGGGACAATTTCAGTAATTGTCTCTGATTTACATGTATATAGATACACCTGGAAAATTCAGTCGACTCCAACGGGATTCGAACCCATGACCTGCTCCCAACTGTGTGGCAGAGCATTGCACCGACATCGCAGAGGTCATGGGTTCGAATCCCGTCGGAGCCAAGAGACTGTTGCTTAAATTGTCCAGCTAAGTGCAAAGATCACTTCTCTCACTGGTACATGTGAGTCTTTTTCGACGGTCTCTTTATGAAGTGAAAAATCACGCGTGTATGGAAATGTGAACTGGCCACATAAAGAGAGCAGAAGAGAAGTGTAACTTCAACAACTCATTTAGATTATGATATTCCGGCAATTTTTGTAGATGAATACTCAGGGGGGCACTGGGAAAATCTTCTGGGGCTACGCTAGAGTGATCTCTGATAAATAAATGTCTTTGAGCTTATGATAAACTACCACGGTCCCAGAGGTATTTCTTGAGCCACGAGAGAGCCGCGAACTGGCGAGAAGAGAAAACCTCTGGTTACCATGAACTTGAATCTCACTTTCATGCAGACGCCAGGGTCAGGATCGTCTGCACGAAAGTGAGATTCAAGTCCAAGGTAACCAGAGGTTTTTCTCATCTCGCCGCTTCGCGACTCGTCTTCACCGCTTTACAGCTCAAGAAAAACCTCTGGGACCAGGGTTATATTATGATAAAGCCCTCTCAAGCAGAATTTGATTTCCTAGATCTTCCTCCTACATCCAAAAACTCATTATTTGATAATTCATGAACCAAACATCCTATCAAGAAACCGGAAAAAAGTCACGTGCACGAGCTTTAAAAACCGGTAAAACATTCTTTACACCAAAGATCCTACCAAGACATAGCTTGTTTTCCTTGTATGCTAATGTTCTCCTCTCATTCATCAAGTTTAAAACCACGAGGCAAAAAACACCAGAAGGGAAGGCAAGGGGAGGGTGAGGGGTCTGGGAAGGGGGGGGGGGGGGGGCCTATGCATATGAAGGCGTTGCTCGGGCTTTTTTGACCCCTAAAAGAGACCATAATTTATCCAAAACATACAACCCTAAACAAGATCGTGACGGCTACATATGATGGTGTTTTGCCCACAGACAACCCTACCTGAGACCAAAATTCGAAATTAACACCCCTAAGGAAGACAGTGAGCATCCCAGTCCTATTCATATACGAGTACATGCTGTCTCATAGTTATCATTAGTGGCTGGCATTGTGATTCACAAACAGCTGGCATAGGGTTTGATAAAATTTTAAAGAAACTGCCCACATGTACTTTCCTACTTCAGCCAACTGTTTTCAAAATGGTACCAGTCCTGAATGCCCAAAAATAGCACTGACCTCAAAGATCAGTAGATGTATGGAAATTGGGGTAGACTCAACGAACTACACATATGCGTACGTGCATGAACCATACATGCACGCTCTGGCATTGTGGTCAACATGTGACAAATGCAGTTCACAAATAGATAAAAGAAGACTGCCACCTGGAAAACACTTACCAAGCATCTGACTCCAAACAGATGACAGGATGGGATTCTTTGTTAGGATACAATTTCTTGGCATTTTCCACCATAGAGCAGACAAGTCCAGAGTAAATGGGATTTGCTGTGCCTTTAGCTATTAGAAGGGAAAAATGGCAGATAATAAATGAATTATGTAAATGAAAAGTGATAGCTTACTGGAATTTTAATTTTTGCAATGAGGATATGTGGTGATTTGATCATTGCAAGTCTTATGAAAGTACCAGTGCAAGTTTTTTTTTCCCTTTCTTTGTTTTGTTCTGTTTAGGGAGGGAGGGAGGGAGGGGGGGGGGGGGGGGGTGCCCTGCAAATGCCATGCCAACTCAAATTTCAAGGTAATGGCAGAGTTGTGAAAAGAAACTCATTACAATCCAAGAACACTCCCAACAAGAGATTCCTTTGTGCAATTTAAAACTACACTGTATGTATCACTAAAATGAACTCCGGGTCTGCTTACATAGTTTAAAATATGAAAAGGATGTCAAGAGCTGTAGCTTTCAGGTAAACTATTTTGATGTTCACAAGTTTTGTTCATGGATCCACATGAAGATAAACTTGTTGCAATTTTCAATGAATTTCATGCTTGCCCTTGTAATCGAAACAAATCGGATACAAATCTTTTTAAATTTGAGACCAGAAAAAAATGACCAAGAAATGCAAAAGAAAAGCTAGACAGATCAGCTTATGGGTGCCTTATTTTTAACCTACTTATCAAAGAAAGTAGGTATCTATGTATGTAATTCCTTCCCTTCCCTTCATGGAAAAAGTGTTTACAAGAGGGAAGGGGTCTGTTATATCATTTTTCAATTAGCATTTTAACCACAGGGTTCTCCCTAGTTTTCAGCGCAACAGGTATGGCACCTTTTCAAACCGGTAAAGCAATTGGTTAATGTTGGACGTTCTGCAAAGGATAAGCGACTTCTGAGCATTTGCAGACGGTAATAAGTTCTCTTACAAGCGGTAAATTTTACCGGTTACCGCCTGATAAGGAGAACCTGGTAACCATTGGTCCCTGGGGCTGAGACTTGACAGATTTTACTCTGTCAAATGTCAGACAATGGCTAAGCAGTCAAAAACTTTCCTTAAGAAGCATTGACAAGGACACATTTAAACGAGAAAGTCTATTGGCTCAGTGCTTTTAGTAATTTGTCTCAAAAATCAATTAGACTGATCAGTCTTTATTAAGAAGATTTATTGGCCGTGGCACAAGTACAGTTACAATAATACCAACTTTATTCCTTAATTTCAATGAAAGGGAAGGAAACAGGAGGTTATCCTGATTGCGGGTATCCGCCCTCAGCCCGATGTACTTGACTGAGAGTTGATTTTGATGAGGTAGGAAAACCGAAGTACCCCGAGAAGAACTCTCGGAGTAAGATTCAGATCGACTGAAACTCAGCCCACATATGACCTCGGGGCCAAGTGTTGAACCCAGGTCACAGAGCTAAAAGGCAAGGTTGATATCCGGTTAAGGCAGCAACTCATGCTGTTGCAAAGAATCTTAGGAACACTCAGACATATTACTTTGTGAATGCATTGCACACGGTACTGTTCTTAGGGCAGTACTAATCAGTTCCTGAGTTTGAACCTTGTTCAAGCCTAACTTTGCTGATCACCGGGTAAAGACAAACAACAAATTTGATACAAGAGGATGAAGATTTAAAAAAACAATGACAACACTATAATATTGTGTGAAAGAATTGCATATTGGCAATATTTACTTCCTGTCTGGTCTCTTTGTTGTCATGTCAAGGTGTCGGTAGTTTTGAGAGACCTAACAATTTTTCAACATTCCTACAAACGTCTGCCTGCTAGAAACGATACAAATTAACTGGCCAAACGATTTTTTTTCTTCTGCTTCATAACCACATTTGCAGAGGTCCCATGTTTTATGAGTCAATAAATCAATGAGTCAATGAGTCATGAGTCAATGAGTCATGAGTCATGAGTCAATGAGATTCACAGTCAATATAGCAATAATTAATTGATTAAACCTATATTAAGCCCTCGTTTCAGTGAATAGGCCTAAGCACTCTCTGAAATTTTAGCTTTCATTTTATGGGTTAGGGTAACTGCACTAACTCATTGAATCATTGACTCATAAACTCATTGACTCATTGTGTACACTCACATTTGCAGGAGATAGCCAGTCACATGACCAAAGAGTGACTCTAATAATCTCGAGCTCTCTGTGCTAACATTCCTAATTCATTTGTATTCAGTTTCTTCGCTGAAAACCACTGATACACCGAAAAATACTTCTTCAACATCAATTTAGTTTCAACAGAAATCCACTGACCTGCAAGAGCTAAACCTTGGTGATCACAGCAGAGTACACCAATCACGCCGTGTTCCGACATCCTGTGAGAGAAATAACTCGCTATAAGCACCTTTTATGAGCAGATTTTGCTATTCTGGATACAAAAAAAGTATATGCCGTGCTTACACATCGTCTAAATGAGAATCCAAGGACTTTTCCATGGTCAAAATGAATTAAGACAAGTGACGAATATCAACCAACACTGTGACAGCAAAAACTTTGTGTACATGATGTTGTTACGTTTAAATGCCTTAACCGCTGACCGAAGCAGCTGCTCCTTGCGGAAGCCCTTATTTTTGCTTCCGGTTTCGTTTTATTTGCTCTTGTGTGAGATCTTGCCTACAAATTGCTTGTATTTGCAATGGCTAAAGCGGATACAACCGAAATTTACCAATGGCAACTGGTCAAATCGTCCGTCAGCAGTCGCATTAAGCACTTGTACAATAACACGCTTATGGCGGATGTGAATTTTTGTGTGGCCGATGCCAGGGGTTCTGATCAACCGAAAGTAACGGTGCCATGTCACAAGTTTGTTTTGTCGATCAGCAGTCCCGTATTTTTCACAATGTTCTATGGACAAATGCCAGAAACAGGAGATACCATTGAGCTACCAGACTGTGATGCAGAAGGATTACTGGAGTTCCTTCGTTACATATATTGTGACGAAGCCAAGCTAACGGGAAGTTGCGTGTTGCAAGTATTTTACTTAGCAGAGAAGTATATGATTCCTTCTTTAACGGCAATTTGTAGGAGATTCTTGGAGGCAAATATTAGTGCTGCAAATGCGCTCGATGTATTGCCTCATCTCGACAAACTAGGAGAAGCTTACTTGGTTGATGTATGTTGGAAGACTATCGATTTAAATGCAGAGCAATTCCTGGAGGCCGCTACTTCTTCATTGCTTGAAACTAAGGAGTTATTATCTTCCGTGTTGGAACGGGATTCCCTGAATGTTAAGGAAATCAGAATCTTCCAGGTCATCAATTCCTGGGCTGAAGAGTTATGTATCAAACGAGGACAAGAAGGTACTGGAAATAACAAAAGGTCGATCATTGATGACATGATTCTCGATCAAATACGTTTTCCTCTAATGTCACAAAGAGAATTTGCTGAACATGTCCCCGAAACTCAAATTCTCACTGAAAGTGAGATCGTTGATTTGTTTATGTATTTTAGTTTGGGTAGAAACCCCGGGCGATTTGATTGTGCTCCAAGGTTAAAGACAAAAGTAGCTTACCAACGTTGTAAAAGATTTCCTAAAACTGCCCGTTTTTGGTATTACAATCGAGGCTTGGTCGATGCTATTTCCTTTTCGGTTAGTAGCCCTGTGAATCTGAGAGGGGTTCGCCTATTTGGCTCTCCAGGAGCGAAATATGTCGTCAGCTTAAAAATCTGTGGTAAGCAGGTCGCGAAGGGTGACTTTCAAACAGAACGACGAGAAGGAATCGGATATTGTGGCTATGATATTATTTTGAGCAAATTCTTCTACCTTGCGCCTGGTGTCCAATGCATTTTGGAAGCGTTAATCCAAGGGCCAAAATCAATCTTTGGCAAAGAAGGCAAGGAAAAAATGGCTTGTGGAAACGTAACGTTTCGATTCACAACACAAAATGAAACAGAACTGAATGGAACATCCGTAAGCCAGGGACAATTTGCTGAAATTCTTTTTTCACGTATTTGAAAGCCTGTGCATCGTCGAGTACTTAAAGTGACAAGCAAACGTGACGGCAACAAGAACGTCACAAATTTGCATATTTATTGGTTTAAAACAAAAGCTTTGCACTCCTTGCACGTGCATTTTTCACTTTTGTCCATTTCTTTGCGGCGGCGTCAGCAAAAAAAAAACATGAAAGAAATAGCCATATTTGAGGTTTTATGAAGAACGTCAACACTTGAGGATAAATTTTCGTTCCATACCCTAAGTTAATGTGGGAGGCGCGATGGCTTCATGGTTAGTGCGCTCGACTCCGGATAGAGTGGTCCGGACTCGGGCCCTGGCCGGGGACATTGTATTGTGTCCCTGGGCAAGACACTTTATTCTCATGGTGCCTCTCTCCACCCAGGTGTATAAATGGGTACCGGCGAATAATGCTGGAGGGTAACCCTGCGATGGACTAGCATCCCATCTAGGGGGAAGTAGAAATACTCCTAGTCGCTGCGCTTCATGCTACAGAAACCGGGGCTAAGATCCGGCGTGCTTGGCCACTGGTTCGTAAGCAGACTTTACTTTTACTTTTTGTTAGCCTGAATTAAGCGCCGTTCCGACTAATGATATTAGGTAGCTTTAGCAACGACAACGGCGACGGCAACGAGAACGTCACAAATTTGCATATTTAGTAGGCAAAAACAATAGCTTTGCACGCTCTGCACGTGCGTTTTTCCTTTTTGTCCATTTGGGTGCCGTTGTCAGCAAAACTACTACGTGAAATAGCCAAATTTGAGGTTTTATGGAGGACGTCAGCACTTGAGGTCTCCCAAATTAAGCTTGTCTCATATCGGTTTCATTCTTGAGGGACTGCCACACCATTGTCATGTTAAAAAGCTTGGAATAGTCTCGAAGTGATTAGAATAATGGGAATTTATGTTTTGAGATGACGTTCTCGTTGCCGTAGCCGTCGTCGTTTCTTAAACTCCCTACTCTCTGTATAGGCGACCGTCCGACAATGCTGTACATGCTGGGGAGTCACGTTGTTTGGTTATCCAGCAAAAAGGGTTACTGATATCCCACAAAACTGATATTGCATTATAACACATGTAGTCCATAATTGTTTTTAATAAAATTGTTAGTAACAAGATAACAGTCAAAATGCTTGAAGTGTGATACCTTCATTACTGAAGAAATACTAGAAAAGTGTACAAACCGATACTCCCCAAAATATACAACAGTACTTTCAATGCCACGTCGATGGCAAAACAGGAATCGAACACAACTCACTAATCCTTGATTGCTACATAACTACTACTTTATATTTTTTTTAATTTGTGCTGTGATCAAACTATGCGTGGCAGTCTGATTGGGTGACTTGTGTGTCCTTTGTGAAGTCTGCGGAGATGGAGGCTCGGTATTTAAGTTTGTGGACTTCGATTTGACTTCGAGTTTGATGCCTCTTAGCCGCTTTTGATTAACGCTCGTTGAAAGTGGTTTTCGAGGAACTATCGTTGAAAGACCACCATATTAGAAGCGCAGCAATAAGAGAATTTAATATCTCCATGTTCAAAAAGCAAATTTTATCATTTCTTCCTCTAAATGTCACTTTTTTTGTGCCAAAAGTCAGCAAAAATAGCTGTAATTTTGACACACGACCGACCTAAAAGAGGCATGGGTCTATTTTGTATTTGACGTCACAATCTGCTTTGCAAGGTAAACATCTTTCGAAAACGTGACATCTCTATTTTCACATGACCCATATACTACAGTTCATTTTGGGGGATTCGAGCCCCGGCCGGGTCATTGTGTTGTGTTCTCGGGCAAGACACTTTTCTCTCACAGTGCCTCTCTTAACCCAGGACTAGCATCCCATCTAAGGGGGAGTAGAAATACTCCCAGTCGCTTCATGTTACAGTAACCGGAGATAAGCGTCGGCCTGATGGGCCACTAAGCTCGTAGCAGAATTTACCTTACCTAAAACTTATGTAAAGTACACGAAACACCGACCTGTAAACATTTATGCCGCTATAATATTTAATATGAGGTGGTAAAAAAGGACTTAAGAAACAACTATGAAATTTTCCTTTGTCGTATGTTTTCACTTTTAAACTTTTTTTAGTTCATTTTCTTAAAAAAAAAAAAAAACGTCAAAACTCCCGCTTTTGTTTTTTATGCAAATAGAATACTTGCTTGTGTCATGTTAAATAAACTGTTTAATGTATGGCATCAGCTGTCTTTGACATCCTAGTTCCAGAACGCATTTTCTTAAGTCAGATAATAGGAAAATTTCGTTTTCTTTTGCGTCATAAACTAAAACCGGATTGCGGGCCAGGATTTTGAGCAAAAGCCGTCGAAAGCTGTATGTTCTTTCATTCGAATACGGAGTGACTGTGACTCATATTTCCGCGACGACCTGCACATGAAGATTCCTCAATTATTGACCAGAGAGAATAGTTTACCTCTAAACTATCAAATATGGACGCCCAAAGAGCGTTTCTTGCAGCTGTATTATGCGAAAGGCAACAATCATGGAGGAAGGTTGGCTACTATTCACTGTTAATATTTGAAGTAAAACCTCAACTGAATATTTAAAATTCGTCTCTCCAGTAGCAACTTTAATTTGGTTTCGAGTGGATTCCGTCGTAAATGACAAGAA
>NC_090889.1:36979833-37032333 GCF_036669925.1 Montipora capricornis | reverse complement strand
CTTGGTATCCAAAAAGAAAACTGGGGGTAACCATGCATTTTTGAGAGATAATTAAGCTTCAATTTGAGAAAGAACGCCATACATTGCTTTGTATTTTAAAGCTTTTTACAAATATTATTCATCAATTATCTTTGAAAAATGCGCGGTTACCCCCAATTTTCGTTTTGGATTTCAATAACAATTGTTAAGATCTACATTTCCTGCATAATCACACACCGGGGAAAAATATCTTTAATTAGTAGGCACCGTCCTTAATTAGAATCAGAAACCGGGTGCTTTTTCAAGTATGGACCTTATTCGCGCGGCAGCCATTTTGGCCACAGACAATAGATTTCGTACCCCGAGCCTCGTGTTAAAATGTTTGGGAACTAGTTTCGGTGCGCAAAAACAATGTTTTCAATCCCTCAGGACTCAACATGGCCTACGTGTGATTAAGGCATATATTTTTACGTACCTAATGTAATGTCCGTCATTTGGAAATAATGCCGTGACTACCATATAGGGATCTGATTCTAACGTCTCATTGTTTTGCTTTCCAAATGGAGTTCAAGTAAAGAAAAAATCATTGACGTTGAGTATTGTTACTCACATTAGGACAACTGAAAAAGGCGCTCGAAAGTACAGATCAAGCCATCTTACTCGACTTTAGGAATCCAGTAAGTGATATAACTCTCTTAAGCTGCGTGCAAAAGGACGCAACAACTCCAACCATTGTTGGAAGTTGTTTATTCCCCAGATGTTGCATAGTGTTGGCAGTTGTGTGCAAACGAACGCAACAACTACCGATATTGTTGGGAGTTGTTGGTTCTTCAGACGGTTGGATAGTGTTGGCAATTGTGTGCAAACGCACGCAACAACTCCCTACAATGTAAGGAAGTGCAGTGTGTTATGGAAAGGGTACGACCCACAAGACTTTGCAAACTTACAAAATTCGGCTGCCATCTTGTTTTCAACATGTTAGTGCGTTTGTACCTCCATGTGGACACCATATCTAATGCGCGTCCGTGGCCCCAACAATGTTGGAAGAGCTGTACCAGCAGGATCCAACATTGTTGCGCCACGCTTCGGCGATCACGGAACAAAAGAAATGTTGGGAGTTGTTGGCTCAAAAGTTTGTTCAGTTTCAAACTCGTGCAACAATTGCAACTCCCATGCAAACGAACGCAACAAGTTACACCCAACAATGTTGCGAATGTTTGCACGGAGCTTTAGTTTGCACAAAGATCAAATGTTAGGATTTCTACGTTACGCGGATTTTACATCCTAAAGTCTTTTTCTCGATCTCATGAGATTGTCGTTGCGAGTTGTTGGGAGTTGCAATTGTTGCTCGAAGTTTGAAACTGAACAAACTTATGAGCCAACATTTCTTTTGTTCCTTGATCGCCGAAGCGAAGAGACTTTAAAACTTTAAAAGTGCTTCGAATAGCAGTTTTTTTTCTTTTTGCTTCCAGGGTATTTGTGGTCGCGCGAGGCAATGAAATAAATAAGACAGTGTATAAATTCATTTAGAATTCAAATTTGAAACGTCTCCTCGTTTGACAGCGCAACCCACGTTAAACGGACATGCAACAGAAGCTTAACCAAAACGCCAAGAAATTAGAAATGTCTTCAGTGGCATAATAATATAAGCTAATGTGAGTGCGCATCAGCAACCCGAATCGTATTTTATACTTATGATTTTCACCTGAACTGAGCAGCTTGAGCTAGCTTAGGCTGGCATGCAGAAATTAAATTACAAGGGATCCTGTTGAAGGCCCTATATAGTCTTGAGACGAATTCAGCTCCTTGTCACTGTATATCCCTCTAAAACTATCCATCAACGGTTGTGAAAGCTTTGAATCCCAAGTGAAGGCCAATGTGGCCTCTTGTTTTGATGCGAATGGCTTCTGAAAGGAAAGTGTATTCAGCATTAACTTAGTACCTACAAGCCGAATATATAACTCTCATGTAAACTGTTATTGCATATTTCCTACTCGATCTATCATTTCTTTGAATATTGACTTTGTATCTGCAAGTCTAATAGTTAGGACTCCTGCACAGGATGAAGCCACGTGCCAGCCTACATAGTAAACATAGTAAACATTGAAATTGTCGTTCGCTTTTGAGACCTCTTAGCTTGTGAACCACTCTTAAGATGCTGTGCTAAGTTGGCTAATTCGTTTTCATTACAGGATTTGTACTGCGTCAGATCACTGGTAAACTTCCTTCTCCAGCGACAGAAAAAGGTACAAAACACATAATCAATGAAATGGCATTTCTCTTCTGACTAGCATTATTCTCGCTCTTAGGGTGCGTTCGATTGACCGTATTCCGGAATAAGAATACGTGGTATATTAGTTAGAAATTCCTCGTTTTTACGGATATTCACATTAAAATTGTCAAACGTCCGCTAAAACGCTATTTTAAACATATTTTTATTATCCTTGCTGCTTTGAAACGCGCCAAACATACTGTTTTCATCATCACTCCACGTATTCTTATGCCGGAATAGGGTCAATCGCACGCGCCCTTAATTTACTTGATGTACAAGACGTCGTTCAAGTGGGATGCACTTGTTGACGTAAAACGCTACATGGAGGGTCATTTCCAGTTGTTACCGATGACTGAGGCCGAGTGAGAGTCACAAGAATCTCATTTGTGAAACTGAGTAGCTGGACGCAAAGTAGGAAGCCGGAAAATACGATGGCGACAATAACGACGGAACTCCGGCCAATTTTACACGGGGTCTAGCACAGGCATCCCACGCAACAAGAATGTTTTACAATCAATAAACACTCTTACCCTGCGATCAGGCACACTTTTCTTTAGACAGGGTGCGAAAAGATGCCCTGCCTAAAGAAAAGTATGGCTGATCGCAGGTTACAACACTCTACGCACCTATAGCTTGATCTGTATCACATTTACAAACATTCGGCTTCGCCTTGTGTTTCTGAATGTGATACAGATCTGCCGCAAATATTTTATATAATACTTATGCTCCAAAAGGGTTCCCGGCCCCGTTGGCCAGTACAATCGTCTGGCGTTAGAAAGAGTAAAATATAATGACCTGAACCTAGGTTAATGGTCTTTAATGGCCTGGCTCCCGCGAAGCGAAGGTTTTTACGTGACGTCATCGCCGTCATGTTGGTGAATGAAAACAAAAGATCTCTCACTAGCGTCTTTTGTTCGTCCATCATAAGTCGTACATTTCTCTATTGTTATTGGTGTCTCTAGAGGTTGGTTGAAAACGTCCTATATAGTTCGTGATAGAACATCCCAATTAGTAATCGCAAAGTCGAGGAAAAAGGAGCGCTCGGTTTCTTTTCGAGCATACCCTAGTCACCATCGACTGAAGAAAATGCGTCCTATCGTTCATAGGCCTTAATCAAGCGGCGGCCATGTTAACAGCCTTTGTTCTTGCGCACAGAAACTCGTTCCCAAACATTTCATCTAGAGTCTCGTGGTACAAAATCTATTGTCTATGGCCAAAATAGCTGCAGCGCGAATAAGGCCCATTGACCATGGTTAAGGGCGGTGCCTACTAATTAAAGATTTTTTTTTTCCGGTGTGTGATTATGAAGGAAATGTAGACCTTAACAAGTGTCATTGAAATCCAAAAAGAAAATTGGGGGTAACCACGCATTTTTCAAAGATAATTCATGCATTATAGTTGTAAAAAGCTTTAAAATACAAGCAATGTATGGTGTTCTTTCTCAAATTGAAGCTTAATTATTTCTCAAAAATGCATGGTTACCCCCAATTTTCTTTTTGGTTACTAAGAGTACTTACTAAGATCTACTTTCTGCGGATGGTTTTAAACCGCGCAAAAATATCATTGTATTGGTAAGCATCACCGATATGAAACCTGAGTATCTCGAGATGCGCAGAACGTATGCGCAAGAACAATAGTAGGCACTGTCCTTAATTACTATTTTACGACTCCTCCACCGAATATAATTGCCTTCGTAAATATGGACTCTGTGCATAAATCATAGCCCGTAGATTATTTTTCTAATGTTTGTCCACCATTTATGCATAGTGTAATTGGAATCAACTTTTTTAAATATACGTATTTATTTATATCCAATGATTGCCGGATAATGGACCTCTTTAGCTTGTACGTCTTGTTTTCCCATTTCAGACTACGTGATGTTCCCAAGGGAATTTTCCTTTCGTTTTTTCATAAGTTATGCGTACATTTACGCATGCATACGACGACATTTGAAAGAAACTCTTTCCAAGAGTCACATGTCGTGGTCAGAAATGGGAAAACAAAACGTACAAGCTAGAGGTCCATTAAACGTTTGAACGCGCATGCGCGCTGTAAATTACGCGTCCTTCCAGTTTAACAAGAACAATCTCGACATATTAATGCAATGAATTTTAAGCCGCTATTTGGCTTATGTGTACCAGTTCTGGACATGGTACAGCGCACACTTAGTTTATTCAGAAGTATGTTATGTAGTATCGGTCATTTGATCCAAATACGGGAAGTTAGAAGAGTGGGAAAGAAATAGAAGAGGATTGCATTTGTTCTAGAGTTGTTGAGTTAAGTTTAAATGCGGCCTGAATACGGTTATAATTGATTGCCAAGTACAGATACAATATTTTACTGTAAAGTCTGAATCGACAATTATGAAGGTACAAAGTAAGGGTTAATGTTTTACTGTATATGCAAATATAAATTTAAGTAATGCTATGCTCCTCGCAGTTACGAAGGCAGTTTTTGCAATCGCGTAAAGAAGCCTGAAAAACTCAGGACTTAACGGGGTTTGAACCCGTGACCTCGAGATACCGGTGCGACGCTCTAACCAACTGATCTATGAAGCCACTGACCTTGGGAGCTGGTCATTTGTGGGTTCCAATGTTCCCGTGAGGAATGAATCAACGATGAAATGATATATGAAATGGATCATATATGAACTGCGGATATGAAATCAAGTGAAGCTATGAACCTCGCAGTTATGAAGGCAATTTTTGCAATTGCGTAAAGAAGCCTCAAAAATTCAGGACTTCAACGGAGTTTGAACCCGTGACCTCGCGATACTGGTGCGACGCTCTAACCAACTGAGCTATGAAGCCACTGACCTTTGGAGCTGGTCATTTGTGGGAGCGTCGCACCGGTATCGCGAGCCCACGGGTTCAAACCCCGTTAAAGTCCTGAATTTTTCAGGCTTCTTTACGCAATTGCAAAAATTGCCTTCATAACTGCGAAGATCATAGCTTCACTTGATTTCATATCCGCAGTTCATATATGATCCATTTCGTATATCATTTCATCGTTAAATATAAATTTCATATTTCATAAATGAAAACATATGAAATAGCCTCATTTATTCTCCATTACCAACCCGTGTAACGAATTTGTCGAATAAGTAAACCTCAAAATCTGTTTATCTTCAGGCGCTATTGGACGCAAGCTATGCTATTCAGTTAAACTCAAATCACGTTTGCGGCTGGCTGCTCAGAGGATTGCTAAGAAAACTTAAGGTAAAGGGCGCAAAAGGACAGCTATGTCTTGAGAACTTTTATTTATTCTAAGGGAAAGACATCATCGTGGTTATGAAGCCACTTGAGCGCAGTTTCCAAAGAAGCATGATGAAATCCAGGCTTTTGAACGAGACTCGAACCCATGACCTCGTCATTGCCAGGCTGCACTTGCTATACCATCTGAGCTATCAGGCTATTTGGGAGCTGATCACTTGCAAGCTCGCATTATATCCTGACTCGTCCCTAGTCGTCTCTCCTCGCTTTCATCCTTCCCATCGCCCCCTGTGTGCGCCACTCGTTAATACAAGCAAGACGACTGGAGACGAGTCAATATTGTATCCCGTGAATAGCGGTATTTTTCTTGTTTAGAAACATTGACGTCACATTTCTTTTGATATTCAAATTTGCCAACCACGGAACAAAAGAAGTCATTGTTCAATACCCAATTAGGTTCTGGCTGGCATATTAATAACAATGGGTGACGTCACAAGAAACATCGTTATATGAGAAAGAACTATTTAGTTGGGAATTAGTTAATGGTTATGTTCTAAGTTAGATCGAGTTCAATCGAATATCTCACTCTAAACCTTAAAACGTTGTTGTTGTTGTTGTTGTTGTGTTTGAGTGGATTTGCCACAAGTCGACCTCACATGTCATCCCGTTTGTTCAAAGGACGGATAATGTAGCTATAATGTTTTCCAGTGGATAAGTCACTATCCGATAGTTTCGATCTTTGCGAAGATTTCATTATTTGCCCACGTCACCGCAAATATCCATACTCTAAGCACGTCTATGTAAAGGTGTGGTGAATGAATAGCTTGGCCAACGCTTAACAGCCCGTTTATTTTACACTCTGGATTCTCTGATTGCACATGACGTCACGGCGGGCATGTTGGTGGAAAGAACAATAGCGAAAACATTTCTTGGGAATCATGATTACGCAAAAAACTTTTGCTATATTTTTCTATTGCTTTTGGCACCAACATGGCCTTCTTATCATATCCAGGTGATCTGGTGACGTAATTCGGAGGACTGGGGAGAACAACTTTTAACGCCGTATCCCGCAACCGCGCGCGGTCTTATTTTCGAATTCAACTGGCAGAGGTGAGGTTAGATCTCGTCGGGTCTACTTGAATGTTCATTCAGTAACAGGAAAATGTGGTAGACACGTAATGATCTGTTGAGTTTTGGCGATGGCAATGCTGCAGGGAGTTTGGAAACAACACCTAAGGCCGCCCGCGGTTGTGGGATACGGCGTTAAAACTTTTCTTCACGGTCCTCCAAATTACGTCACCAGATCACCTGGATGAGTGCAATCAAAGAATAGTGACTTACTCTTCGTAGCGATACTCACCGTTACGACACCTATTGTCATTAACGTGCCAACCAGAGATCTATCGGCTGCCGAAACAATGGTTTTTTTTGTTCTGTGGCTGGCAAAATTCAAATATCAAAGTAATTGTTTGATTATAAACAGTGAATATCGATATATCCACCAAATAAAGTTAAACGGTCTTTAAAGAAGTGAGGCCAAGATTTTAGGATCATGATTTGTGCGGGGGAAGAACACTCGCTTTTCATTAATGTAGCCTGGGTTCGATTTAATGGCTAACTGATGGCCATCTAGTAAGAATGACATAATGAAATATTGAGGTCACGCTATCCTGTCACGCTGATAGGGGAAGTAACCAAGTGATCACGAATGACTATATATCAGTGGCAAGAACAATCGTAGCAAGTTTACCTTGTATTACGTAATGGACCACCTAATCATAAATATTATACAAATAATAATCATAAAAAGGATGGATGAACGTATTAGACCAAGCACTGATTTTTCTTTACAGAGAGGCTTAAGAGATAAAATGAAAGAGAGAAGGCAAGAACCCGACCTTATCAAGGTATCCTATTTACAAACTACACCCCAAATCACCATTTTTAAAACGTTAGGCGCGTTCACACTAGGAACCCCGGAGAAAAAAAAACCTTAATCTTGGTACTCATCTAAGAAACAATGGTATTCGGGAAGCAGGAACTCGTGAGTTAGAGCTTGTCTCTCCCATTCAAGCCCTATCAGTGAGTCAACCTTTGCGTGTATCTTGTATCTTTCTGTTCTTAGAATGCCACGAGTTCTTTGCTACACTTACTGTGGAGAAAGGCCAATCAGAATAAGGTTATTGTCAAACGAAGTAAATGTTAGTATTCTGTTGAGGAGTTAGTGCTAAACATAGAAAGATGAGCACACAGTTTGACTCAAGGCTGTACTGGATAGGGAGGCTCCTAGTCAAGGGTCCCTGGGGGACAAGAATATTTCTCTGCTCGCGCTCCTTGCGCATAAGGCCCCAAATTTGCGTTTTCATATCAGTGTAAACAACGTCATGCTTGTAGAATGTCTTGCGCTTTTTTAGGCCTGTGAAATCAACCCGGATGCAATGATGTTTGTGAACATCAGCGACATGAAGGACCAATTTCAAATCATGTTTGACAGGTATGTACGCCAGTTACTGCGTACTGATCTAAATTAAAGATGCACCTCAAAGGAATGAGACGTCATAGATCAAACGTAGCAGCATTTAATATACCAGTCAGCCCCAAGTAGAGTATACAATATTGTTGTCTCTCTTGCTGTCGGGACCCACCATTGGTAAGAAAAAGTGGTAACACATCTGGTTTTGGTCACCTTACGACCCCTCCATGTATGCCAATGTGACCAGTATCACGTGACCACATCGCAGGCTCAAGTTTAGAGCTAATCGAGACAAATAAGCCAAAATAACTAAATAAATGCTTACCTTTATAACTTATCACCGATGGAGGTGCATTCGCATTGACGTCACGGCAGCCATTTTGGAGGAAAAATACACAACTGCGATCCCAGGCTCTCTCTGACCGTGAAAGAGGATAAGAGACAAAGCCTGGGTTCCATTTTTGAAGAAAACACAGACGGCAGCCAAGAGGGAGGATAAAAGATTCTATTCTTTTGAAAATTAATTTCTTTTTGTGCTTATTGTTTGAATTGCTTCTTTAAAGCAATATGGCTGCTACTCAGGGGAACAAACAAGGAGATTTCTCCTAGCTAGTAAAAAATCGACACTGAACATATCTCAGCAAGGAATCGTCTGACGTAATGCGGCGAGTTAATTATTTATATGTGATCACGTATGTGCTTGGATAAAATGAATGACACAACAACTTTAGCCAAATTGAAAAGCAGACGCCTTTAATTAACCCACAAGTGTCAATCTCTGTCTTTTGACCTTGGCCCATCAGTTTACTGTGTTACTACGAAAACCCCCGAGCTCTGGAATGGGCCCGAATTACCAGGTAATTGCCCCGCCCACTTTCGCTTGTAAATAGTTCAAATTCTTGAGAGGTGCTGTGTTCGATGCTACTTTTCAGGCCAGGGAACCTTTCTTGCACTCGAAATAACAGCGAGTGCATGGTTGCATTTGCTACCTCTTCGCTGGACAAGAACAATTTTATCCATTTCCCCCCGGGGCTCAAGATTTTGAAAACGTATCTTTACATTGTTGTGGTTGTTCCGGTACACCTTGACGCCGAAAGCCGGCTATTGCTCACACCGTGGGAAAGGAATTTCATCAAAATGTTTAACTGAAGGGAGAGGGGCAGTCACTCAAAAATCCGGGCCCATTCCACACATCGGTGGTTTTCGTAGTATATTAATTTAGAATACGGCTCCCGCCAAATTATGCCCAATCAGATTGGTCCTGATGACCACAACGCCTCTGATTGGTCTGCGATCACGAAGCCCCACGAATGCTCGTGCTTCATGCAAAATCATGGTTGGTACAAAGAACACGGTAATACGAGGAATAGGTAATACCGAAAACCGATGAGCCTCTTCCACAGGAGCTTATGGACTTCTGCCAAAGCATCGAGAAATTAAGGTGGGGAGGGGCTTTTTGACAAATACTGAATTATATAAATTTTGTGGCTTTATTTTCTTCCCGTTGTAGATTTCTTCCATCCATTCGTGTGTCCCACACCTTATCTGTCCGTGACGTCATCGTTAATAACATGGTGTCCAATTCTACGCAGCCACAAGAATTATCATCTAAAATATTTATTTGTGGAGTAGCAAAGCCATACAAACAAATTATTGCCTGTCCAACGCGAGAAAATAGGCATTCTGACAGATTCCTCGAAAGATGTCAGTCAGAACCGAGCATGTCGTATCACAAGCAATCTATGACCTGCAACGTTGGTTTGATAGAGAGGCCGACAACAATATCTTCCTCGGATATTTCACGCAAGTCATTTATTCCACAACTAACTCTCAAAGATGTTGTGAGCGTGAAAAGCGCGTGCATTTGTCGTAAAGAAAAGATCATTGGAAAAAGATACAAACATTGCTGGGAAAATGGGCTGCAAGAATCTGAAGTAAGTATTTAGACTTAAGAATATCTCACACCCTAGCCACATGGACATCTTGCGTGTGGAGTCTATGTTTTAGTAAGTTTGGAAAGGTTTGCACAACCATCGAAAGCAAAGATGAATATGTTTTGAGGATTCTCTTCTTAGAATTGTAAAGCCCAACAACTATAACAAGGGGAAAATTGCTCGATCGAGCGAAATGATGTTTAAGGTAATCACTTCATCGTAGGCTTCCAAGAGTATACACGTGCCCATTGCGGACCTATTATTTCGTTTTGTCTTCGGTTTTCCGTGATTTTATTACCAGTGTGCTCGTTTGCCTGTCTGATTCCCACGTGCCTCTAGATGTTTCTTCACATCATGATGTAACATCTTACATATGTTTGTTGTTGTGATCAATTAAAAATGCCCTGCAATCAGGTAGAAGTTGTTGAAGTAGGGAAAAAGGGAAAGAGGACACTTCGTGACGCTTATTAAAATCGTCGTGTATCTAATTGGATGCATTTTCTAGACATATCTGTTATGTGACGTATTAGCCGTGGCGTCAATTGGCTAAGTTAAAGTGGTACTATCACCAAAAAATCAATTCTTCTTGTTCTGTGGATTTCAAAAGCATGTTAACTTCACAGTCAGTGGCCTAAGTCTTAAGGCTTTTTTTAAAAGAAGATATCTGTTTATTTTCACTGGAATGTTCCTATTTAATGCTCCCCGCCATTAATAATATTACTCACTTTGAAATCTTGTGAGAGCTGGATCGAGGAGAAAATGACGTTAAATACTCACTAGGTTAAGAGAACAATGCGTGTGTACGCGACTGAATTAATGTGCAGCACGGAAATTTAGGGCTTTCAGACTTTTAAACTCGTGTTTTTCATATATAATAAGCTGCGTTTACACGCTGAAATTCTAAGCTATTGAGTAAATGACGTCACTTTTCCTAAATCCAACCCTAATCGGTTTAATCGGTCAGTTTAGAACGTGAGAAAAAGCATACCGCGAAATCCAAAACTTACAGTTAAGGTAAACAGCCTTTGGATAAAAATCAAAGCTCAAAATTTTGCCAGTCAGGCGTCAAGCAAACATTTTCAAATTCAGAAGAAAAAAGGGAAGTGATTTTTTTTAATCATATGGTAACACTTTAACAATAATTAGTGAAAGGAGCCGTTCTAGATAGATGATCTGAGAAAACGGCAACGCAGATGAAAGATAAGTTGTCAGCTTTGAGTCATGACCACCTGACCAAACACTGAACTCGTAGGAATGTATAACTGGAAAAATAAAGTTACGTATCGAAGCAAGATTGCTTTATATGTTCAAAAGTTTAAGTGACGGACTCAAGTTTCGTTCATTCTATTTCTTTTCCTTTTAGGACATTTCATACCTAGCGGAGAGAATGTACTCCAGGTAAGAGGATCAAAGGGATATTAACCGCTCAGTGCTCGAAGCTGGTTTGAAAGTTGCTGCCCGTACTACGAGCACTATTAAAAGAAAAAAACAAATAATATTCACCTCATCTAGGGTATTCTAAGACAGAAGTTAAATATTTTGATCAAGAGCCGATACAACGTAGATTTGATTTTAGTGGTGTACTCTATTTCGGCTGGCCAAACCAGCCTTCTTCAGGTACAATGGAAGTTTACATTGGATTGCTTCTATGCACATATATATAGTAAATGTATATATAGTATCTATAGTAATTAGGTCAACATCCATTTACTATATATATACATAGAGGCAATCCAATGTAAACTCTTATTGTACCTGAAGAAGGCTGGTTTGGACAGCCGAAATATAGTACACTACTAAAATCAAATCTACGTTGTATCGGCTCTCGCTCAAAATATTTAGCTTCTCAACTTGTAATTATGCCGATCAGATCAAGTCACTGATCCAACGTACACCGACAGGAAGATTGTCCATGTTTGCTTGCTTTAAAACTCTGCTGTACCAGGACAGTATTAGATACTGATTTCCATGCAGTGGGTTCCGGATTTCATGTCCTTAATTCCAGATTGCCCCTCTATCGATTTCGGATTCCTGACGTGGCCAGATTCTATATTTTACCGTGGTTCCAAAAAGGCCACTTGAACAAAAATGCCGTAATACTTTTTGCTTGTCCTCCAAAATTTTGCATAAGCATTGTTTCCAGTTTCTCTTGTGACTTACAATACTTCTGCAAAATTTTGCAGGGTAAACAGCATTCTGGTAATTTGGAAAGAGGCCTTTTCTGACTACGGATTTCAGATTCTTCGGACAAAAATTTCCTGGATTACCTATCACAGTGCGACAGTGTCGTTAACAGTTTGAATTTCTTTTTTCAGGAAATGGCTACAAGATCAGATACCAACAAAAATTCCAGACATGGCTGGCTGTCGAAAGCTTCCATAATGAGACTAAAACGAACACCACATGCAACAAATTGTACTGGATATAAACCCAACCTCCAGAAATATGAATTGAATGCAGAACAAATGGAGAACGACAAAGGAGCACAATTCTTAATCCAGCCAATGACCATTAAACAGCAATCAAAAAGGGAAATTATTGGAATTATCTTACTACTCCTGCACTTTTGAGAACAGCCGCTGTAAGCCCATACCACCTTTTCATAGCGCATCACCGTTGACGTCAAGACCACAAAAAGATTCCCATAGGCAACTATTACTGAAATGTTAACGAAGTAATGCACCGGCGGGAAGGATGATAGAGTAGTTGCTTGGCAAACATTTTCAAAAAAGCACTATTTCATTCGATTCGTAAGTGCGTTTCTTGAGAACAAACATACCTTATTTCTGGCATTGTATCTTCATAAGGATGACCTTTCAAAGCATAAGACTGTACTATCACTTCGTTATTCGCCACTTCGAAACATGTTTGAGGCCAGCCTTTCAGAATAAAGGGTCGCAGTTTAAGAAATGGATTTCGAGATTTTTGAGAAACGCACTTGTGAACGCTTTGGGTAAACGCATTCTGTTATGCAGGTTGTTTCTCGGCATAATATTATGGTAATGTACCATTTGTAGGCGTGAAACAAGCTTCAGAATAGATAACAAAGAACAAAAAGACTAATTTATTCTGCCGTGTCCTGGCTCTTTCACACATGCACAATTAAACGCAAACATATTTCAAATTCCTTTAACGTACATCTACCGCACTTGCTTTTACTCTGAAAAAGAAACGTCATTTCCCATAAAATTTGAAATCGTGACTGCATATTTGCTGAACTTCGCTAAGAAGTCGTGCCGATTTTAAAAGTCAACTACGAGAGTGGTGCGCGTTTGTGAAGGTAGATGGAATTCAATGAAAAGTGACTAAGAAGTTGCAAGTACACGAGTGGTTTCTGTCAGTCGACTTGGACTGGTTTAACTAACCGTTGCAGTAAACAAGAAGAGACTACAACATCGTCTAACCGTGACAACGAAAACACTTATTCATGCTTTTCAATGGCCTGTCAGTCTGGTGAGTGAAGCGTTCTTTAGCTATATTAGATTCCTTTGCACTTTACGCTCCAGAAACCTCATATCTTCTTCTACTTATTCAAAACAAAGATCATCATTATCAGACGTTTTTCTATCTGCAGTGAGCGACAAAAGTAGTTGAGACACTCTTAGGAAAAGACACTTTTAAATACTTAGGCATTTGTTCTATTTTATTTGCATCTAGCGTTAATTCTCTGATACCCTCGGCCCCCCAATTCAATGTTGTGTAGGCGCTGTGGTCTGTGCAGTCGAAGAAATAGAAAAATCAACATTGTTTTGGGGGAAAGAGGGAGGAAATGTATCCAAGACGCAGAAAATCGAATTTTACTGCCAAGTGTCTCAACACTTTTGTCGCTCATTGTCTGAAACAGTAAACTTGTTTTTATTTTCAATAACCGGTGTAGTACTTAATTGAAATTCCTGGCATCGCTTTATTCCAGGATTTGGGTTCTTCTCATGGAAAAATTATGGCACGCTTACTCATCAGTACAAAAATTTAAGGAAATTATCACCTTTTTTGGAAGTGAAATCTTGCGTGACATTCGTGCGTGACATCGTCAATTTAGGGTATTGGTCATCTCCACCTTATTTCTCTCCGAAAAAGGAATTAAATAATAAAGTAATTGTTGAAATACAAACTACTGGTGGTACTCCCAAAGCAGGCTATCTTGGAGTAATTCAAACGACCGCTGTACAGCAAAATCAACGGGTAACCACGGTCAACCACTGGTAACCATGAACTGACTAAATCAATATTAACGTAAATGTAACTTCAAATTAATTCTATTTCCAACTGAAGATGGTCGTTGCACGACCGAAACATGTCTTGCAAATTTAATTTCAAATGTGTCGTCACTTTCATAAAAATTGTTGTTTGTCTGCTTCTTTTCAGATCTTTTGGAAATTAATAGTATCCTTTTTACCATCATTTGGTCACCGGTGAAAAAACTACATTTATCTGCATTAAATAATCGTTATTACAGGCTGAATTGAAAAAGGAAGGAATAACTTTGTACAATAGGAACTAAAATGAGACACTATGTTATAAAAGTAACTTTTGGGCTCAGAAGGCACGTTTTTATTGGTTTAGCGACAGTTAACCGTGTGTAATGACATCATTTTTACATCACACTTGCGTGGTAGAAGCATTCCGTTAACAGCATTCTGCTCAGCGGACAAAATTACATAAGTTCACTTGTTTCATCACGCTTTTGAACTTCATGTCATGACTTCTCAATGGTAAAGCGTTAAATATAGAATAAATTAATTAACTTTTCCACATAAATGGTTTACCAATGGGAAACCGTTGGAAATTCGCCGAGTAAAAGTGTAAAAAGCACTAAAACCATTGGTTGATATAAAATTTGATGTGCTCAGTACAATGCCCTTATCAAAATGATATGTACATATTGCTGCGACGTCATTATGAGGCCATTTGTAATGGTAAAGTATTGTATTGAGATCAGACATGGAGAGATTTTTGCCAAAGAACGATACAATTTCTGTTTTTTCGTCAAAATATGACAAGTGAATAGAGAAACACTTGTAGCCATGATGGCATAGTGAGAATTGCGATGAATGAAAGTGAGGTAGACACTCTTTGAACGTTTTAAAAGTGAAAAAGTGCAATAAGCACCACCTTGAGGGCTAAATATGGATCCATTTATTAATGGCATACACCAGGTTTCGTCTTAGTATCGGAATTTCGGTGAGAAATAAAAACACTTGTCACTTTTTCTTTAGTCAGGAATCACTCTTAACCACGCATTTAGTCGCTTTTGGAAAAATAACCTTGCTAGAGCTTGGATATATAAAGGAAATCACCACAATTTGCTTAAATAGCCCCCAGACAATGAGAGACAAAAGTACTTGAGACACTCTTAGGAAAAGACGCTTTTCGATACTTAGGCATTTGTTCTATTTTATTTGCATTTAGCATTAATTCTCTGATACCCCTGGCCCGACACAGAAAGGGGGAGGGAATGTATCCAAGACGCAGAAAATCGAATTTTACTGCCAAGTGTCTCAACACTTTTCTCGCTCATTGTAGCTCACGGCATTGTGTGGAGTAGGTAATCAATAACTAACCGGACCAATGTTTGCTTTCAAAGAAAGTTAAAATACTATTAGCCAACATAGACACCGAAATCACGAAAGACTTGAATTTCTAATAATGTTGAGATTCATTCAGGCCTCATTTGAACGTCAACTGGGTTGCCAGTATGGCAATTACAGTCGCAAAAAAAGGTAATATTTCTCCGTTTTTTAATTTTTTTCTGTGTCGGTAAAAGTCTTGCCTGTCACTCCCCTGCTAAGTGGTGTCTTTGTGCACAGAGTCTTCTGTGCGTATTTTGTTAGGTTTGAGGGGGTTTTGATAATTCGCAGATTTCTCTGGAGCACAAAGGAGAAGATTTAATTAACCTGCAATGGCGTCGAAAGTCATTGTAACGCGAATGGCGTTTTAGTGCATCTTTAAACAAAATATACCCTTATGGAGCTCAAGAATGGAACGTCAATTGGGTAACTGGACTGCGACAACAATCTTTCGCCCGTCGAGCCGAGTGTGGTGTTATAATAAATAATAATAAATAAATTATTGCTTATATAGCGCTATTTACAATTACAAGATCAATAGCGCTTTACATAATAAGATCTATAAAATCAACAATGTACAACACTAAAACCAAACGGAAAATTCTCTGGTAACTTATGGGTTCAACAAAGACAGAGAAGGAATCGAACACCTTAAGTGGACCTGTGATCTCTGTTGTCTGGCTATTTGTATTTATTTGTACTCAACTCTGCACAGTCTTCCCGTAACAATTGGAAATTTCACTAATTCTTGTTTCCTTTCAGTGGCGTCGAAAGTCATTGTAACGCGAACGGCGTTTTAGTGGATCTTTAAACAAAATATATCGTAATGGAGCTCAAGAATGGAACGTCAATTGCATGAACAAGATAGGCGGTGAAAAATAAATATCTGGAATCTTTTAAGCGACGAGTAATGGTCTCCGACAACAATTTCACTTTTCGCCGTTGGATATCAAGTGAGCTTTGTTTCTACTTTTTTACTAACTTGGTATTATATACAACACTGAAATCAAAAAGCAATTTTTTTTTTTATGGATTTAACAAACAATGAGGGAATCGAACGCCTTGAATGCATCACAGTGTTTACTGAAGTCGCATCTAAGTTGCTTGGCAATTTACAATTATTTTGTACTCAACTCTGCAAAGGTAAAAAACGATTGGAAATGTGACAGTGAAGAATTACTTGATTGAAAGCTTGTTGTCTTTTTTGTGCGTCATTATTTACTGCCAAAGTTCTTTCGAAAATGGTTTGATGTGAACTGTCAGAAATTTCTTTAATTGCATATGCTTTGTGACACGGATTCTGTGTCTTGTTTGAACGCACGCAATTGAAATAGGAAGGGTTTTTTGCCTGTAATAGACCAATATCACTCAATGTCCAAACAAAAGATTTTGCCCGTCGAACCTTTCATTCAGTGTGAGGTTGGACGGGCAAAGACAACGATAAAGCCTTTATTCCCCACGGACTCCAAAATGACCGCCGCGTGATAAAGGTGAATAGATGTTGTTTGTTTCAATAAATTTTTCGCTGGAAAAGGTTTTTGTGAGATTTCCAGCCTTTGTAAATTTTAATTTCATGTTGTGCAATTTTCGAGCTTAACAAATTTGCATACGTCGGATGAAATGTGATACGGGAGGATTTTTGTGGAAGTGCACTGTAAGCAGCGAGTGCACAAGTCACGAAAATAAACAGGTCTGTTGGAAGCGTGCTTTCAAGAGCTTCAACAAATTGAGCCCCAAAATCAGCAAAAAAGTGTGACGCTGATGAATAATAAAGTAGCTGCTATTTCCAAAACGATGGAATTACCTGGTGACAAATAACCTGGTCTTGGAGAGTAAAGTTTTTATTTTGCAGAAACAATGGTCAGTCTCAAGAGTTGGGCGATTGTGATCTTTGTGTTGAATTCGCACATTTCTTGTTAAACTTTGTAACACTTGAAAGAAAAAGAAAACTAACAAAAACAAAAAGCCGGTATCTTGCCATCATTTGACACAAATGCCTCACTGTTTCGCGAGTAAACACGCCGCCCGTGGAAATCGACGTCCCGATTTACTTGTGCAGCCAAAAGTACAATAAAAAAATTGAACGTAGCAAAAATCTCGCAAACTGTTTTTCGCTGATGGCAAATTATTTTATTCTCTATCGACCGTTCTGAAAACTTCCTTCTGCTATTCCTAAAATCTGTGTATCAATATTTATTTACTTTTGCATCAATATTTGTTTTGCATAAGGCAAGCTAACAAAATCTGCACCTTGCTTAGTTCGCATTTTTGAGCGTTAAAATAGAATTTTCGGTTCTATGCTTCTGTTACAAAGTGGTATATTTTTAGGTCACCCATCTAGATACTAACCCCGCCGGAGTGGGATTAATTTCGGTGAAATTTAGTATTACAACGCTGTCACACGCTCAGAGAGCACGCTTAAACTTGTGGTGAAAAGAAGTTGTGAGGGAACTTGAAAATGATCAACATGTCAGCCTAGAAGCCAATTTTTCTGGATTCCTTTTATTTTCTTCAATTTTTTTTACTTTAGTACTTTGCTAGTAACCACATGTCTTCTCAGGGGGCTATTTACCTAAGACCTCTACCATGGCATTACAATGATATACAACACCAAAGCAATGTCGTGTACTATTAGAGCTACATATTACACAAAGACAACTTAAATCTCCTGGAAGAAAAAACGCAGCTCAATTGACAATATCCAATAAAGCGCTGCAGTGTTACTGCACGTACACAATGCGTGCCTATTTTTCTAAAGATGACAGGATTTTTTCTCTCTGACAAATGATTAATAGGCTGGTAGCCAGGCTTTTAACCTCCGAAAAAGATCTGTTTCGTCGTATGAACGTGTGAGCCAAAGGGCCTCTGCTGGCACGACTTCTGGGTGACCCCTTAAATGGTCTTAATGACCCCTGACTTTAAAAAATTGCCTGGAACGCTGCAGTTCAATACCACCCAACTCAGTCCCTTCTGTTTTTGAGTAACACGTACCACAGGCAACCCAGTGTAATCTCATGTAGCGTCTAGTTATTAAAGAATTGTGTACGTGACCGGAAACGAGTTTTAGTTTTTGTTGCATATAATATCCGGTTATCGTATAGCCAGCGAACGCTGATGTATTTCCGGCGGTCGTTTCTCTCCCACGAAAAATAGCGTCTGCGAAACCGAGCTGCAAAACGATTTCTGTGACAGGGCTCCAGACTAGCGGTAGCTAACTAGCCACAGGCTAGTGAAATTTCAGTTTAAGCCAGCAGATTTTGAGCTTTCAGAAGCCAATGGGGCTAGTAACTATTGTGAAGCAATGGAGTTCTGGAAAAAAAACAAAAATAACAATTATTTCGTATGAATGGGGCAGAAGGAGAGAATAGAAACTAACAAAAACAGAAACTGTGAGCGGATTCTATGGAATTTACTGCCTTAGAAAATGATAAGTTGAAAAAAAAAAAAAAATTAAAGAGGCAAACGCAGATTACAGTTTCCCTGCCCCACGTTACGAATGATTAATCACGTGTGAAATCATGCGGAACTTCTCGGCTGCTGTTAAAACCCTAGCTTCCATATGCGCGTAACTCCGTCGCAAACAATCGCAAGCACCTTCCGATAACTTGATCGCAAACAGTTTGCGTGAATGGAAACACCTTTTACGTTCATCTCAGACCCATTGTCGATGATCGCAAACAAGACGCAAGAGATAGAAAATTATCTATCGTTACGTATTGTTCGCGACGAGTAGCAACGCAAAAGCGAGGAAACAACGATATGGAAACACAATCGTAAACTGTTTCTGATTGTTTGCGATCAATCGACGATAATGTTTATGCACGTGATATGTTTTGACGAATAGTAATGAAAGTGGCGTCCGAGTACGATTGTGGCAATGAGGATGCTCCTCAAAACAGTGTGAATTTAATGAATATCATATTAAGAAATTAAAATATCGCGCGCCAAATGTACCTGTAGTAAAGTTCTCGATCACGAAGAGCCAGTTCCTGCACTATAATTTGATACTTAGTATGCTGCAGCCATTGCTGCTGCTTGAAAATTTATCGGACGCAAAATCGGTGAAGTCTCTTGACAATTCCTCTCTGCCTTCTTCTTGGCAACAACTCCGTTGTTACGTGTAGATATGGAAACAGATCACGTACTTGTGTGGAAGTTGAATCCATAATTTATTTCAAATTAAAAAAAAGAAAGAGATAATGTGCAGCGACTTATCTTGTTTACTAGGAATGGTGAATCTCACATTAAAAGGGGGAAAAGTTGCTTGCGAGCACGGTGATTGATTCCGAAAAACCGTTCAAGCACAAAACGCAAGGATTGCTGTTGAAACTATTAAAAAGAAATCTTATATGAGCCAATTCTGTCCTTCCGAATTTCCTTTTTATCCAATGTAAGATATTATTTTCCTGCATTTCGCTGCTTTTGTGCTTCCTGCGTAGAATGGCGCTTTCACGTTGAAATTTCAATCGCAAATAGCTCAGGGAACAGCCTTTCCACAGACCTCCAAACGACCATTTTAGTTTTATGTGCGGCTTCTTTCTTAATTTACTTTATTCCACGTTTTCCATACTCCAGTGCATTTGTGAGTTGCGAAGATATGGCAATGGTTCCGTGAAAATTGGCTTCAAGGCCGAGAAAACTTTGCCTTTGTGAGAAAAATACGGAAAACCGTACACTCCAGCTTATTTGCGCCGCTGTTGCGAGGATGGATATGAGAATATGGAAATATTTACTAAAAGCGCGGGTTGTGTTTGCAAATGTGAAATTTTTTCGCGATAGTTTTCAGCTAGTGAGCTGAAAAGTTAGTCTCGAGCCCTCTGTGACGTAACTGCTTTTGTTATTTTTGGCCAATCACGTCGCATGAGAGAACAGAGAGTCGGGTGATCTCCGCGCAATTCGTGTCATCGTTGTCACTAGCGAACCTTTGAAACGAAGAACTATAAGTGAAACGCCAAAGAATTAACATTCCCTGCGGTGGCGAATGTTGCATTCTTTGAGGGCAAAATGTTTGGTTGCAAAGAAGAAGATAAATGTGTTTGGTAAGAGTGTTTGGACATCTCTTCTTCGATACTTCGAGCCGATTTATGTGGGCTGACTGCCGCACGAAATGCTATTATCGACCCCTACGATACGAGAAAGCCGTATGTAAAGTGACGAGCTTGAAGACTAACTAAAAAGACACTTTGACGATGACATTCTCTTGGAGTTAAGAAGTCTGAACCAGGCCCCGTCCTATCACGTGCGAGTGCGGACTTAACGCAAATCTCATTATAGCATGTGAACAATTAAGTGTGCGGTAGTTACACTTTAAGCTGCACAAAAAGCACAGAATACGCCTTGAAATTCCGAAAGCCAACCCCTCATACTTGGCTATCTGACGGAAAACAACAGTACTATTCCATCAAAAACGCTATCAGTCCACTAATGCTGTAAAGAGAACATTTTAGCCGCGAGAAAAAACACAGCATCAAGCTGTGTACAGAAGGATAGAATGCTACATGCTCACTTCTCGCGAGTGACAAACCAATTCTGCATTTGGCCATTTCCGAGTTCATGTCTACCTCTTCTTCAAAGCGAGTCTATGTGCTAAGTTTTTGTTGTGAAAATTAGTTTTCATTCATATGTAAAGTAGAACTAATTACCATCACAAAAACTTCGCACTTAGACTCGCTTTGAAGAGGAGGCAGACATGAACTCGGAAAAGACCTATTAAAATGCAGAAGTTTCGATCCGCCATTTGAGCATAACAACTTGAATAACATGCCACTTGCCTGAGTGATACCGAACACTGGTCTCTATTGCTACCCTTTAACGGCAACTGACGAGATCCCGAAGGATCGAAACCGTGATCTTGCCTGAAAAAAACACGGCCATGAGCCTTCTAACTGAAGACGGACCTCTAGCAGTCCCAATAACCTCCAAAGAGGAAGATGCCCAAATGGAGATTGAAGCATTATTGCTTTCAGACCATCGCGACTCATGATACAAACGTTTTCAAAGGCGAACGATTCGGAAACAAATCTCAAGTTGCCACCCTTTAGGGGTAAACAAAAAAATGCCAAACACTTAGACCTCTCCGTACAAACTCCTCTGAAAAGAAATTCAACACTAAAATCTCGCATTTTAGAGAAAGCCTTATTGAACGAGGATAACCAGAAAGCCTGATTATGGCTACACTCTCAGACGTCAAAATTGAGAACAGGAAACAAGCCCTCCTACAGAAATGCAAACAACATAAGCGAATCTTGTCTTTTCTTCACACAATACCGTCCTACGGTGCCTAATCTTAAACAAATACTCTTGCAAAAATTGCATTTAATCCAGCAACAACCGCTACTTAGCCAAATATTTCAAGATCCCCCGATCGCTTCGTACAAAAGGGGCAGGTCCTTAAAAGACATACTCGTTCGAGCCAAACTCTAAGCAGGCTAAAACCGTCCTTAAACACGTGGATTGGAGTTGTGTAGGCCTGTCACACCCATTGTTATCGCGTGTTCCCTGCGTGTTTGTTCTGAAGATTTATGAGCCTAATTCTGATTGGCTAAGAATCTTACGTCACAGAAATCGTTTTACAGCTCGGTTTCGCAGACGCTATTTTTCGGGGGAGAGAAACGACCGCCGGAAATACGTCTCCGTTCGCAGGCTAGTTATCGTATGACTCTTTAACACATCTCACCAGGCTAATATTCTCCCGGTATTGTTAAGAAAAAAGTATTAAATATAAATACCATCGTAGAAACATATAAGAGCAGGTCTCTGAGAAAGTCAAGCAAAGTTGGAAATGGAAATCTTAAACTCCCCCTTCATTTTTTGCGTGGAGATATGTTGCCTGGGAGCCACAAGCCCATGTTTTGACCCTCAAAATGAGTAACATATGTGTGTCTACCTCTCGCATACATGTGAGTCAGTTGTAATGAAATTCCACCAGAGAGGAGACCTATGCCTCTAATTACTGAAGGATGTTTCAAAACTGCTTTGACTTTTTTGAACAAGGAAAAATGTTGGCTTTACTATGTTAAGTGTCGGCAAGAGATCATGATCTCTTGGTGTCGGTCATTTCAGAAAATGACAAAAACGAGCGCATCTTTTTTCGCATTTTCTCCCAAAGTATTCTTTTTTCCGTAACTGAATTTGCTACAGAGATTATGCGGTTATTATGGTTCTTAAATATTAGAAAACTAACTTGGCGAAAGTCATATTTTAACAACCCGTGATAAACGAATTTGATGGAAATTGTAAAAAAATTAAAATGAAGTCATTTTTACACTTAAATTTTTCGCTCTCAAAATGTTCTAAAGCAAGCGGTCAAACTCTCAAAGTATTTATTATTAACTTGTCTGTAAGCTGAATATGACTGTTGAGGTTTTAAATTGGTGACTAGGATGAAAGAGAAATTAACGTTAAACATATCCCGTAATTCCTTGCAATTTTTAACACTTAAGCTGTGGCATCTTCGCTCCCTTTTCCGCGACCAAATCGATGGATTTCCCTTGCAGTCAAGTCAAATTAACATTCTCTTCCATCCAACATCACCTCAAGAAAAGTAAAACCACTATTGACAAGAATAAGAGCTTGAGACAGTCTCTTCCGAAATGAAGTTTATCCAGCGAGTTACATGAATGTACTACGTTCACCATGCCAAGTAAACGTATGCCTATGACGATCCCGAATAAAGTATTTGGCTAAAATCGAGGGGAGATTTGTAATATGTCGATGAAAAGACGAGAAAATTCTTTGCGGGACGGAAATGAGTGGGGACAGACTGCTGACCGGAACCCACGAAAAAAACGAAAAAATAACTTTAAATCACATAAAATAACCGTTACAGTCACGTCAGTCTTAAGTATTTTCAAAGAAAGTGTTTGTATCCGAAATAAAGAAGTTTTAGAATCGCCTATTTTTGTTTTCAAATTTCGCGGGCGCCGCCATCTTGAATAAATGTGAATAATTGCCCTATTGTTATTAGACAAAAGCTCTTTGCGTCAGAACAATAGGGCAACCATAGCACGTCACAATTATTCAAGATGGCTGCGCCCGCGAAATTTCAAAGTGAAATTAAGCAATTTTATAATTCACTTTTCTTGATATAAACACTGTTTTAAAAACAAATTGCGAACAAATTTGTTTGTACACGTAATTTACTTTGGTTTAAACTTATTTTGTAGTAAGAGTGGTGGTTTCCTTTAAAAAATCTGATTTGCATAACATGCTCATCATAGCTCAGCTCAGTTGAGACGATATTTTCTGAAAAAAAAAACCGTTTTCACAAAAAAAGTTGCGTTTTCAGGCTGACACGAACGTTTTGCACAAATTTCTACTCTTAGTTAGATTTTAACCAAATAATAATCTTAAAATGATTATCCATTTACGGTTTTTGCTTAAAATGGAAATGTTTCATGTTCATTGAAGGTTTATCACCTAAGCAGTAAAATAGAATGATTACACAAGTTACTTCGATGTTTTTTTTTTAGTGAAGAACGAGCAGATAACGAAGTAGAAAGTCAAACTGTCAAAAGCAATCAAAAGATATAAAATTATTATAAAAGGTAGTTAATTCTAAATACTAAAATGGACTTTTAGCAATGTTATTTCAATATTTCGACGAGCCGATTTTCCGCAATTTACCTTTTTTCCAATGTTTGCCCCCCAGCATAACACATGGCTAATTTGCATGACAATTTGAAAAGCAACATGGCGGCTGTCGTGAATAAGGCCTATTTGCGTGCCAAGTGTCAAATTCTCTAGTGAATAACAATTGCGCTGTTGTTGTTGCGGGGATGAACACTAATTATTTCATGTGCTATTGTTTATTTCTCCTTCCATCCTCAGGTAGGAAATCCATGCTTACGGTTGAACCTGTCGTTCCATGTCCAGTCTACGCGCGCGTCTGCGTGACAAACCTCAAGACTTTACCAACCACCAACGCTTTAAACCGTTCAATTTTAGCCCAAGGCTTTGTTCTTGATGGTCAGAGGCTTGTATTTTCTTAGTGAGTTAATCGTGATAGATTCATTTTATTTTCTCGTTGGACCACATAGATGGATTTCAGTGCACCACAATGTCACGAGTGTTTTAATATCGAATATAGTCGTGATGTGTATGCGGCTTGAATGCACCATTATCTGGATCTGTTGTTTAACACACCTGTAACGTCCCACAGCCGTTGTTTTCGATGGGAGAGGACCGATGTTCAGAGCCTGTGCTAAATTTGGTCTAGAAAATGGAACGAACGAAGGGGAAACGGAAGCGATTAAAATGTACAAATTACGAAAACTTATAATATAAAATATTATAAGTTTTTGTAATTACAAAAACTTTCATGGTAGCCTTTTCCTTCAGTTGAATATTATCAAACTAAACGGATCTAAAGCTTCATAAATCGACGGCACTTTACAGATAGGAAACTTAAAATACTGTCGGAGCTTAAACACTATCTCTAAACCATTTTGGAGCTATACACAATTTAAGTGTCAATTTTCAACATATTTATTTATCACCTGTGTCCAAACTAGTTTTCCAATATTTAAGGACTATAATAACTGTAATAGCTCTACTGCAAACGTGGTGACCGGGAAAAGAACACTTTGCTAGAAAATGGGAAAAAGGTTATGCTCGTTTTTGCGGTTTTTCAAAATGGCCGACAGGTAACATAATACAGCAAGTATTTTCTCCTTGTTCCTAGAAGTCAAAATACTTTCACAGCATCCTTTAGTAATTAGAAGCATTGCCCTGCTGTCTGGTGGAATCTTATTAGAATTGGTTCACATCTATCCGAGAAGTGAACACGTATTTGTTAACTATTTTACAGTAAAATTCCTGCTCAAAGGCTGTCATGATCAATGGCGGTTACCATGGCAACGATACATCAGCTGGCCCTACTATGGCTGTTTTCGTTCATCCATCCAGACAACCTACACCCACACAGAAAATGAAGGGGATTTTAAAAATGTTGATTTTCAACTTTGCTTGACTTTCTCAGAGAACTGCTCGTAAAGCGTCCGTTTACTGGTTTTGATTGGAATCAATGCACTTAACAACTATTTTAAAAGTTAAACTATTTAACGATCGCATTTAACCCTATGGTTGGGCCACGGAAAGAGAAATTCGGACTTCGGACTACGGAATTGAACTTGATATTGAGCAAGGTATTGTAACATAAAAACAAACACTGAAATATTGTGAACTTAAAAGCAAATCGGGCCTCAAAGTAAGGGCTACAGGTAACCGTTACTTACCCAGTACAGAGACACGTATGGCAAAGCAGGAATCCGGAATATGCAGATAACATCTCCATGATGTTGATGCATGAAATTAAGGAATGATCTTTGAAGTTACATGTTGAGCAACTGCTCTGTAACAAAACCTGGAAAAAAATTGGCGCACTCAGTGGGATTCACACCCATGACCTCAGAGATACTAGAGCTATACTCCTCCAATATTGTATTTGAAGGAGCCATATCTCTTCAGAGCAAAACAAACCAAAGACGAAAAGAAGTAATACTTGTAACTGCATTTGGGGCAAATGATACTTTGAACAACTTTGATATTAAGGTCCATAGGAAAGCAACACCTCTCTTCGTGATGCCTGTTTCCTAACACGAATCGAATAAGGAAGGATGGCCAAAAGTGCCAGTCACAGGACCCCAAGCTGGGTGGAGAGTTTCACGCACTCCACTTGGAGCTTGTTTCACTTTCGCGTTCCCAAGACCCACATAGCCGTGATCATCAAGCAATCCCAGGTAATGCGCTATTCAAACTAACGGGTCATTTCACACAGGTACAGTAGTCAACTTTGTTGAATACAGGCTGAATGCAGTTCAGCAGGTTGCTGTATCGTGACTGTTAGGATGTTACAGGAACCATAACTGGGTCGCTGTCTGAGATTTCATGGTTGGTGTCAGAGGACCGTCCATGTTCAAGCTGGGGTTTCTTACATCTAGTTTATTTACAATGCTCCTGCTGCACAATTAAAATGCCAGATGACTAACATACCATTGGCTTGAGCTTCCTGTGCGATGAAGATGTTGTTTTCAGTGCAGCGTAGGATAAAAAGACCGTTTTTAAAAATCTCCTAGGATCAAAATAAGAACGAAACTAATCACGAGCAGAGTCAGGGAACATGTAACAAAAGGAGTCGTTTAAAAAATCTAGAGATTCTGCAGCTAATATCTGTATGATGTTTATGGATAAATTAAGTTACGTATTGAGCAACTGCCGTGTGAGAACCCTGGAAAAAAAATTAGGGCACTCCGTGGGATTCACCGTCACCGATGACCTCAGAGATACTAGAGCTATACTTCCTCCAATACCGAATTTAAAGGAGCCATGTCTCTTAAGAGCAGGACAAACGAATGTTGAAATGAAGTTGACAATGCAGGCAGAAATTAAGACGTCAGCCAAACTCCTTGATTGAAAATCAAACCAAAGCACATTCGTAGCAAGAAAGAGTTTCACAAACTAAGCCGTTCCTGCAATTTTTTTTAAAAGATGGGTTCGGTTTTAAAAAGAACAAAATTGGAGCATTTTACTCAAACAGATTCAAAAGGACTCATCCCATACAATGCTCCCGTACAATTATTACAATGCCTGATGAGATGTTTATGGATCAGTTACATGTTGAGAAACTGCCATGTGAGAAGCCTGAAAAAAAATTTAGGCCACTCACTGGGATTCACACCCATGACCTCTCAGATACTAGTTAAGAACCATACTTCTCCAATATTGACATTGAAGGAGCCGTATCCCTTAAGAGCAGGACAAACCAATGTGGAAATGATAAAGTTGGAAATGCGGGCAGAAATTAGGATGTCAGCCAAACTCCTTGATTGAAAAACAACACACTCTTTGACTCTATGGGAATCAAACCCAAGCAAATTGGTAAAAGGCAAGAATGTTGCAAACTGTACCGTTCCTGCAAATTTTCTGGAAAAGATGGGTTTGGTTTTAAAAGCAACAAACTTTGACTGTGCATCAATTGCCACTTTGCAGTTATATTATAAGCGACTGCTACTAGCGACACAGCGTAAATGAGCATGGACTTTGATAATGATCAGCCTGGTGATACATGTAACTGGATCTCTTGTTGAAACCACCCATCAAATATTGCCAATACGGTACATAATCTGATCATTACCGAGCGGTACTACACACTGCAGGCATCACTATCAGCCAAAACGTTTGTATGGACAACATGCAAAGCGTTTGTTCATCAATAAAAGAATCACATCAGGATAACATTAGTGAGGTGTGTGCACATCAGTAACAGAATTAATCATGGAAAAAAAATACTCTTTGAGTCAGTGTACCCTTTAGTTTGTAATTATCAGAGAGATATGTAGAAATGCCTATCAAATCAAAATTAATTAACAGTTAGCTCTACTAAGGAGAGGAGTATTATGTGACACCTTCAGTCAGCGTTCAGTTATAGTTATATGACACAAAACAGCGTGAAAAAACTGCCAAAGTTAGGAAATCAAATAAAGTCATGTTCCTGTGGCTTGTTGTGGGAGATGCCAGTGACCCCTGACTCACAACGATTGAAATTAAAGTTGGATATTAAGGTCAGTGTGAAAGAAAAACCTCTCTTCATACCATATAAAGATATTGAACGATATTGAACTTAACCCTGGACCTGCAAACTGCTCTACTACAAGCGAGTTAAAAAAGTCAACTGGAAATGTGAAAATAGCACATCTTAACGTTCGCTCGCTTAAATGCCGTGAGCATTTCGTTCTTGTAAAGGAAGCTGTCCTGGAAAACAAGTTTGACATCTTCACTATATCCGAAACCTGGCTCAATAGTTCAGTTTCAGATTTCAGATTTGGAGATAGTTCTTCGTATCTGTTGGTCAGAGTACTGTCGACAAAATCACATCCCTAGCTAATGAATGCAATATAACACTTAACCAGAATTATTTTACACCGAGACAATACGCCCTTTCAGACCAGTTCACACTGAGTACCATTGATTATAAACAAATAGAACGTATAATAACAATGATGCCTTCTAATAAGGCCCCTGGGATAGACAAAATTCCGATTCGCGTCATCAAAGATTGTCTTAATCCAATTGTTCACACAATCACGTCTATTGTTAATGCATCCTTTCTAACATGTGTTTTTCCATCAAAATGGAAAACAGCTGAGGTTACACCAATTCCAAAAGACGGCGACCACGAACAGGCAAACAACAATAGGCCCATATCACTCCTACCAGTTTTATCTAAGGTTTGCGAAAGGGTTGTACATAATCAACTCACTTCATATCTGCAATCAAATGACACCCTATCAAAGACTCAAAGCGGTAACAAGAAATGGCATTCGTGTGAAACATCTGTCATTGAAACAACCGACACAATTCTTAACGCTATTGATAAAAAGAAGTTAACTGCTGTTGTACTCTTTGATATGACCAAAGCCTTTGATAGTGTTAATCACGAGACATTAATTTTAAAATTGCAAGATGTCGGAACCTCCAGTCATACTCTCCAATGGTTTCGCAGTTACCTAAGCAACAGGAAACAAGTAGTACGAATCCACTCAACGCTGTCTGAGCCTTTGCCTGTGACCAGTGGTGTACCTCAAGGGAGTATTTTGGGGCCAGTACTATTTATCATATATACGAATGATCTTTCCTCGATACCACAGAAATGCAGCACCCAGAGTTACGTAGATGATACGAAACTCATTACTTCCTTTCAACTAAAAGACAACCTGGATGCAATTACTGATTTGAAAGACGATCTGTTTAAAATAGGAGAATGGTGCTCCAATAACCTCTTGTTACTTAATCCTAGCAAAACCAAGTTAATGATATTTGGCAGCAGGCAAATGCGTGCAAAATTGCAATTTCTTTCCCTTCCCTTTATGGGAAAGGACATCATGCCTTCAGACACTGCTAAAGACCTGGGCGTGATTTTGGATTCTAATTTAACTTACGATGAACACATAATTAAAACGGCTTCTTCTTGCATGTCCTGCCTTGGCCAAATAAACCGCGTCAAGCATGTTTTTGACAAACGTACACTCCTGACGATTATCAACTCTTTAGTTTTTAGTAAATTATTTTATTGTTCTAATGTATGGGCAAACACGTCGAAGTGTAATATTAACAAACTGCAGGCTGTGCAAAACTTCGCCTGCCGCATTGTGAGCGGCGCGCGTAAATATGACCATATTACGCCTATTCGTAAAGAGCTCAATTGGCTACCTGTGGCAAACCAGTTATATTACCGAAGCGCTATAATGGCCTTTAAATGTATGACGGGCCACGCCCCTGAATATCTGTCTTCAAAATTTTTAAAGCGAGCCGAGGTGAGCGGTCGTAGCACCAGAAACTCTCAATTGTTGAACATTCCACTTTTTAAAACCGCTAGCGGCCAAAGAACCTTTTATTATAGAATAGTTAATTTATGGAACTCTTTAGATTATAATCTTAAACTGTGTGATTCAGTCACTGTTTTTAAAAATCACCTGAGGACCAAATTACTTAAAGAACTGTAATTTAATACTTATATATTTTAACAATTTTTAAAATTTTATCTTTTATCTTTTAATTGTAAATAGGAATATATTTGTGTTAATATTGTCTTTGAAAAGCCCCTTGGGGAAAGTCAATAAAGTATGTATGTATGTATGTATACCACCAGTTTCATATAACAAATATCGAGTAAGGATAGATGGCCAAATGATGCCAGTCACGTGATCCCAAGCTGGGTGGAGAGTTTAGCGCATTCCACTTGGTGCTTGTCTCACTTTCGTGCTTCCCGAAGCCCACATAGCCGTGATCAACCAATCCCAGGTCAGTCATACTCCATACAATCACACAAAGTAGTCAACTTTGTTGAATACAAGCTGAATTCAGTTCAGCAGCTCTCTGTATTGTGACTGTTAAGATGTTTACAGGAACCATAACCGGGTCATTGTATGAGATTTCATGGCTGGTGCCAGAGGATGGTCTGTGTTCCAGCTGGGATCACTCAGATTTAGCTTCAGTTACAATGCCACGAAATCAAAACGCCTGATAACATACCAAGGGCTTAAGATTCCCGAGAGATGGAGGTGTTTAACAACCAAACGTCTTCCCGATAAGAAATGCGAGTAAGCGAATGTGTAAGAAAAAGGATAAAATTAGACAATCTGATGCTAAAATCAGTTTGATGATTATGGTGAAAATTAAGGAATGATCGTCGAAGTTACATGTTGAGCAACTGCCAAGTAAGAAGCCTGAAGGAAAAAAAAAAATCAAGCCCCCAGTTGGATTCCCAACCATAATCTCGGAGATGCTACAGCTAACACTCCTCCAATATTGACATTGAATGAGCCGCATCTCACAAGAGCAGGACAAACAAATGTGGAAAGAAAAATCGTAACACAGGGCGAAACTATGATGTAAGCCAAACTCTTGATTAGAAAACACGAGGCTTGTTGACTTTATGGGAGTCAAAGCCATGCAGGCATATTGATGGCAGGCAAGAGTTTTACAAACTTCACCGTTCCTGCCAATTCTCTTGAAAGATGGGTTTGGTTTTCAAACCAACAAATTTTGTGCATTAATTCATCAGTTTGCTGTGATATCACAAGTGACTACTACTAGCGACATAGTTTCAATGTGCATGGACTTTGATACTGATCAGCCGGGTGATAACCGCATCTCTTGATGAAATCAAGAATACATAATCTGATCGTCACAGATTGGACAAAACACACCGTAAGCATCATGAATGACAGTAAAGTTTGCCTGGATAACACGTGAAGAGTGTGTACATCAATAGATGAATAGACTCACAAATATTGACAGTAGTAAAAGTTGGATATTAAGGTCAGTGGGAAAGCAACACCTCTCGTCATAGCACCTGTTTCATAAAACAAATATTGAGTAAGGATAGATGGCCAAATGATGCCAGTCATGTGACCCCAAGCTGGGTGGAGAGTCTAGTGCGCTCCACTTTGTGCTTGTGCCACTTTCGCGCTTCCTGAGGCCCAAATGATCAACCAATCCCAGGTCATGCTCCATACAATCTATCAGGTCATTGCACACAATTACAGTAGTCAATTTTGTTGAATACAGGCTGAATACAGTTCAGCAGCTCTCTGAATTGTGGCTGTAAGGATGTTTACAGGAACCATAACCGGGTTGCTGTCTGACATTTCATGGCTAGTGTCAGAGGACCGTCTGTGTTCAAGCTGGGGTCACTCAGATTTACCTTCAGTTACAATGCCATCAAATCAAAATACCTGATAATATACCAAGGGCTCAAGATTCCCGAGTGATGGAGGTGTTGCTTAATTTCTAGTATAGTGTATAGAAAAACTCTATTTAACAATTAAACATCTTCCTTATACAAAACAACTCCTAATTTTTTCAGGAAGTCAGTAAGTGAATGTGTGAGGAAAAGGATAAAACTAGAGAATCTGATGCTAAAATCTGTTTGATGATTGTGGTGAAACTTAAGGAATGATCTTCAAAATTTACCTGTAGAGCAACTGCCAAGTAAGAACACGTTGGGGCCAGCCCACCCCTCAAATGTTTCTCAAGAACTTGGGCTTGAATTGTCGAGATGGCCGCTAACAAACACGCAAAGACCTATGGGTTTTCTGCCTTTGTGCCAGCCGTTTAAAAGAGGCCAAGAAAACGGGTTTTTGGGGGAACTGGGTCTTTTCTACGTAGAGAAGGCGGGCATTTTCAGTTTCTTCGGATCACAAGCTTTCCGATGGTGTGTCATGAAGCCATATTTGTCGTAAAAGCGGCGACAAATTAGGGCCGAAGTTGCACCGAAGTTGACGTTCCTGAATAGCTCCCAAGGTGAGTTTTTACTGTAAAGTTTTTTTTGTTTCTCGAAATTTATATGCAAATTGAAAACCATACCATTTTAGTTCCAGCTCTCTTCGAGTTATCTGTCTTTTTCCTCTGCGCCTTGTCCCCGTTTCACTGCAAAAAACCAATGGTCTTTTAGGGCACATTCAAAGAAACACTTCCCATTGGGACTTTACAGTCGAGGCAAAAAGGAGCGAATGCATGAAGAATTGCAAAAGAAATTGGATTGTGATGAACGTATTAAAGAAATAAAGTCTCAACTCGACAAAACATCTGTGGAACTTAAAGAATTGCAGGCTGAACTTTACCGCACAGAAGAGCGAATCCGTCAGAGGAAACGAAAGGTAGCTAGCCTAGCTATGACAGTTATGTAGTGCAGTGCAGTGTCAGAGAGAAGGAGGTCCATGGAAGCTTCGTATTATGTCTCTCACTCGCTTTGTCTCATTTCTATTTTCATATCCTCACTACATATATTAATTTATGTTAATTTTATTTTTTCCATCATCCACAAAATATTAAAGTAAAAAATGAATGAATGAATAAATAAATAAATAAATAAATAAATAAATAAAACTTTCTATTTAAATTAGCTAATGACATATAATAACTAATATTATTAAATAATATAATTGTCAAATTTTGATATAATAATAATAATAACAATAATAATAATAATAATAATAATAATAATTTTAAATTTTAATATAACTGTCAAATTTTGACAGTCTGACAAATGAGTGTGAAGTGAGGAACAAAAGATCAAGACTACCTGATAGAACAAGTGAGCTTGATTTGCAGTCAAGTGAGAAACTAAACCTTTCAAGGGCACAGATTATGCGAAGAAGAAGAAGAAAAGCTCTAGAGGTGCTGAGGCCAGTTCACTGTGGGATGAAAAAAATATTGGCCCAGCCTGACAAACCAGTCCTTGATGGTATGTGGACTACACTTATGAACACTGCCCCCAAGAAATGTATGGCAGAATACATTAGAATGTCAAAAACCTGTACACAGATTGTACAACAGATTGTACAAACCAACATCCATGAATATGAGAACAGTTTAAGAAACAAAGTGAGAAGTATGCATGTTTTATGCAAAGGTGGCCTTATCAGCAAAAAGAAGTACACCAGTATTCCGAATACTTCAGATGTAGTAAAGGAAAAAGCAAGAAAATCTAAAAAGAACAAAACTGAATTCATGAAGAAATGTAAAGTTCCCAAGATTGTGCCATACAAATCCTTAGCAAGTTTTTTTTCCGAAACATTGACATTGGGGAGATCATAAATCTAGAAACACTAAGCTTCCAAATTTAATGTTGAGGCATTTCCTGTATTGTACAGACCTCTAAAGCCCTTCCTCTTGAAGCTTGCTGACCTGTATCTGTTTCTGGATGAAAGAGTTCCTTGTCTACATTGGTTCAATGCCCAGAAAGGCGTGCTATACATTGCTATTGGGGCAGATGGGGCACCATTTGGAAGGGATGACACTGCCACTGGTAATTATATTTCTAGAAACATAGCACGTACACAGGGAAATCATTATACCTACTGCTATTTATTTCTCCAAGCAGTCAAGCTCATGCAGTTATATTCATTGTCGTTGTGCAAATTTTTCAGCATATCTACACTAATTCTATTCCTACACCTTTTTAGACTACTTACATGAAATTGTGCCTTGTAATTTCAATTCACCTGTAAACAGTCAGAAAGGGTGGGGTGGTTTAACCCTTAAGATAAAGTTGCTTAATTTCAAACAAGTTTTGTTTCTGTTTTTTCTTTGGTGCTTCACTGCAAAGATCTCTGAATTACTAATTGTCTTCTCCAGTCTTAAAATGTTGATGTTAAATTCAGTTACAAGCTGTAAATATTTATCCCAAGAACATATAATGTTTTAATCATTGGTTTCAATTTGCAGCATACCTCGTTAGCATCCTAAACCTATTACAAAGGGTGCAAAGTTGTAACAACAATCATCTACTGATGGGGTCAAATTCACCTGAGGACAGTCCATTAATCAAACATTACACAGATCATTTAAGCAGAGAAATGGCAGAAATTAAAGTTAAGCAGTTAACTACTCCACAAGGCCATCAGATTACATTCAGAATGAAGCTGGTCCCCTGTGACATGAAGTGGGCATCATCTATGTCTGGCGAACTAAACAACTGCGCGTTTTACTTTTCACCATTTGCAAATGTAAACCAGAATGACAAAATGACAATGGATGGGTCAATTGGTGCAGGGCCTAAGGACACATGGCAAGAATGGAAGTACAGTGTATGAAAAGAGAATTGCAACAGCCAAGAAGGTTGAAAAATTGAAAGCAAAACTCCGGGATCCTTCAGGAAAGCAAAGAAGCTAGTGAGGTCACAAAGTTGATTTCGAAGGAGAAATCAAGGCAGGAATTTATCCCACCACTTGGTAAGTTTGTGAATCTGGTTAAACCAGAACCCTTGCATAAACACAAATAATGCCTGGCAGCAATGGTTTACAAATCTACTGACAGTGGTTATGCAATACACTAATGATTCCCAACTTAAATCAGCCACAACTTTATCAGACATGACAGATGCTTCGCCACTGATCAAATTCCTGACATGTGTGAGAGAAACTGCAAAGTGTAGCAGGCTTTACAATTCCTTTGTGCGATGGTTTGGGGAGAAGAGGAAAAAGGGCATTTCTTTCTCTTACCGCTTTACAGGATTGGAATCAAAGAATTTTTCATGGAACTTCCCTTCCTTAATTCAGGAGGTCTTGTCAATTTCAACACCGTCACAAAGTTCAATTCTCAAACTCCATGTACTGGCATTTGTTGGACTGAAACTTAGGGACTCAGCATCCCTTTATTTAAGGGTTGAGGTAAGCAAAGCACAAGTAGCTGATGTGAAGACCTTGTGTCAAGATTATTTTAAAGCAATTGTGTTGTTTTTAAATGGCGTGAACCCACCTGTGTGGACTCTGGGATATGCCGTACCACGCCACACCATCTTGGACTAAACTCGATTCAAGGCCGTGAGTTCAAGCATGTGAGGTTGGCAATGTACATAAAGAACACATGCAATCTGAAGAAGGGTTTCCGGTGGCGAACTGTCTTCAGACATGAGTATGTCACCTTAGCTTGGCTTCGGGAAATGGACCCATACACTGTTTCCTACAAGCAAAGACGAGAATCATACATCTCAAAGAGAGTGAAGGAGGGCGATGACAGGTTCTGCCAGTGTGGAATGTTAAAATCAAACAATGCTGGTTGCAATATCTGCACTAGTACTATCACAACTCATATCAGGGAAAGTGTGGCCGCTCGAAAGGTTGTCCAAAGGTAGGGATTTAATTTAATTTTATTTCTGGACAGGGAGGAGAGGTGAAGCCAAGAAATTCTTGGTATCAGTAATTATTAAACAAAGTCAAAATCTGTCTGTACATGTCCTTAGGCTAGTATTACAAATGACAGACATAAAGTAACTTCTTTTTTTTCCAGGATTTACTTTAATTTAACTTCTGGAAAGGAAGGGAGGGGTGGAGGGGGGGGGGGGGGGAGGGGGAAGAGGTGCAGCCAATATGTGTTTTTTGTTTTTTTCACAAAATTAAAAACTTTCAGAAATTGATCTTGGTATCAGTAAGTAAACAAAGTCAAAATTTGTCTGTACATGTCGTAGTATTACAAATGACATACTTAACATAACTTCTTTTTTTTCTTTTTGGGCCCTGATCATTACAGATTTTCACAACAAAAGGTAGAGTGCATGTGTGTGTTGTTTCTGTTTTTGTGCATTTACAGGGTTTGGTTTTGAAATCAATGGAAGCGATGCTTTTTGCCAGCTTGCTGTGATATTTGAAGGGCGGCCTCATGTAAGATACAGCGGGCATAAACTTTGATAATCAGCATGGTCTTAATTGCGTCGCTCATTGAAACCTCCCTCCCTGTAAAACACATAATCACATAATATACTGGGCCCGGTTGTTCGAAAGCCGATTAACTTAATCCAGGATTAGCGCGCACTTTTGTTTCATGTTTTCAACTTTTAGTTCATAGTTTCTTTTTCTTATTTTTCTCTTTCAGGGTTGACTTCTCCTAATGCAAAGTTTTGCTGAATATCAGTGTTGAACAACATTTGAGAATTAGAGAAATATAACTCCAAGGTTAATTTTTAATCTGGGATTAGCGTTAATCGGCTTTTAAACAGCCGGGCCCTGATCATTACAGATTTTCACAACAAAAGGTAGAGTGCATGTGTGTGTTGTTTCTGTTTTTGTGCATTTACAGGGTTTGGTTTTTAAATCAATGGAAGCGATGCTTTTTGCCAGCTTGCTGTGATATTTGAAGGGCGGCCTCATGTAAGATACAGTGGGCATAAACTTTGATAATCAGCCTGGTCTTAATTGCGTCGCTCATTGAAACCTCCCTGTAAAACATGTAATATGCTGATCGTTACAGATTAAAACAGCAACAGGTCGTTTTTTTTCCTTTTTGTTAATAATTTATTGATATCAAGCATTTGTGAAAAATTGTAAGAGGATGGCGCATTCTTGGAATGAATGTGTGACGAGTCCATAAGGACATGGCCTGAGAACTAAAAACACCATACCCACAAGAAAGTTCGCCCGGATGACACGCGAACTGTGTGTACATCAATAGATGAATAGACTCACATCGATTGTAGTTAATAATAATATAGACTTATGTAATAATTGGCAGTGCTACTCACCCTTTACTTGCAGTATTAGAACTGAATTGCAAAAGGGCACAGCTCACGATATTGTGCTTAAAGCATGCGAAAACACCTCTGGGTACCGCTGGACAGGACCATGTTTGATGTCAAAGCACAGCACCACAGGTAGATGTTAATTAGCTGTGAGTAGGAAAGAAACACCTCTCTTCATATCCTGTTTCATAAAACAAATATAGAGTAAGGATAGATGGCCAAATGATGCCACCCACGTGACCCCAAGCTGGGTGGAGAGTCTAGTGCACTCCACTTGGTGCTTGTGTCACTTTCCCGCTTCCCGAGGCCCACATAGTCGTGATGATCAACCAATCCCAGGTCATGCTCCATACAATCTAACAGGTCATTGCACACAATTACAGTAGTCAACTTTGTTGAATACGGGCTGAATACAGTTCAGCAGCTCTCTGTATTGTGACTGTTAGGATGTTACAGGAACCATAACTGGGTCGCTGTCTGAGATTTCATGGACGGTGTCAGAGGACGGTCTGTGTTCAAGCTGGGGTCACTCAGATTTAGCTTCAGTTTTAATGCCACCAAATCAAAACGCCTGATAACATACCAAGGGCTTAAGATTCCCTAGTGACGGAGGTGTTGCTTTCTAGTATAGTGTAGAGGAATTGTGTCTTTAATAACTAAAGATCTTCCTGACACAGAAAGAACTTTTTCTTTTTTCAGGACGTGACTAAGTGAATGTGTAAGAAAAAAGATAAAACTAGACAATCTGATACTAAAATCGGTTTGATGACTATGATCAAAATTAAGGAATGATGGTGTAAGTTACATGTACATGTTGAGCAATTGCCAATTAAAGAAGCCTGAACAAAAAAATTTCAGGCCCCCAGTTGGATTCCCACCCATAATCTCCAAGATGCTACAGGTAGCTAACACTCCTCCAATAGTGAGATTGCAGAAGCCGTATTGCAAGAGCAGGAAAAACCAATGTGGAAATAAAAATCCTAACACAGGGACAAACTATCATGTTAGCCAAACTCTTAATCAAAAAAACTTGACTTGTTGAGTTTATGATAATCAAACCCTAGCACACTGGTGGCAGGCAAGAGTTTTACGTTCCTGAAAGTTCGCCCGGATGATACGTGAACTGTGTGTACATCAATAGACGAAGAGACTCACATTGATTGTAGTTTTATAATAATATAGGGTTATATAATAATTGGCAGTGCTAATCACTCTTTAATTGCAGTATTACGACTGAATTGCAAAAAGGGTGCAGCTCACGACTCATATCAGGGAAAGTGTGGCCACTGGAAAGGTTGTCCAAAGGTAGGGATTTAGTTTAATTTTATTTCTGGGCAGGGGGGAGAGGTGAAGCCAATATGTGTTTTTTTTTTTTTTTTCGCAAAATTTAAAAACTTCAGAAATTCTTGGTATCAGTAAGTAAACAAAGTCAAAATTTGTCGGTACATGTCCTAGTATTACAAATGACATACTTAACGTAACTTCTTTTTTCCAGCTTGAAGAATGCCTTGCATTAAAACTTTCTTAAGTCTGAGAAGGTAAGCTGGATGGCATGGAGCAATAATGAAATTGTGTTCATCGCCCAATGAACCCATACCTGTAACACTGTACAAACATATTAACTTACTGCAAGTACAGTGTAGATGAATTTAAATGAAACTGTAATAAGAGATGTAAACAAATACATGTACATGTGCTTTCTAATGGTCTTAAAATAAATGGAAGCAGTGCTTTGATAAATAGCCTGGTCTTAACTGCAGCGCTCAATGAAACCTCCCTCCCTGTACAACACATACAGTGTAATCACATAATATACTGATCATTACAGATTTTAACAACAAAAGGTACAGTGCATCAGTCATTGTTTTTGTTTTTGTGCATTCAGAGGGTTTGGTTTTTAAATCAATGGAAGCGATGCTTTTTGCCAGCTTGCTGTGATATTTGAAGGGCGGCCTCATGTAAGATACAGTGGGCATAAACTTTGATAATCAGCCTGGTCTTAATTGCGTCGCTCATTGAAACCTCCCTCCCTGTAAAACACATAATCACATAATATACTGGGCCCGGTTGTTCGAAAGCCGATTAACTTAATCCAGGATTAGCGTACACTTTTGTTTCATGTTTTCAACTTTTAGTTGATAGTTTCTTTTGCTTATTTTTCTCTTTCAGGGTTGACTTCTGCTAATGCAACGTTTTGCTGAATATCAGTGTTGAACAACATTTGAGAATTAGAGAAATATAACTCCAAGGTTAATTTTTAATCTGGGATTAGCGTTAATCGGCTTTTAAACAGCCGGGCCCTGATCATTACAGATTTTCACAACAAAAGGTAGAGTTCATGTGTGTGTTGTTTCTGTTTTTGTACATTTACAGGGTTTGGTTTTTAAATCAATGGAAGCGATGCTTTTTGCCAGCTTGCTGTGATATTTGAAGGGCGGCCTCATGTAAGATACAGTGGGCATAAACTTTGATAATCAGCCTGGTCTTAATTGCGTCGCTCATTGAAACCTCCCTGTAAAACATGTAATATGCTGATCGTTACAGATTAAAACAGCAACAGGTTGTTTTTTTTCCTTTTTGTTAATAATTTATTGATATCAAGCATTTGTGAAAAATTGTAAGAGGATGGCGCATTCTTGGAATGAATGTGTGACAAGTCCCTAAGGACATGGCCTGAGAACTAAAAACACCATACCCACAAGAAAGTTCGCCCGGATGACACGTGAACTGTGTGTACATCAATAGATGAATAGACTCACATCGATTGTAGTTAATAATAATATAGACTTATGTAATAATTGGCAGTGCTACTCACCCTTTACTTGCAGTATTAGGACTGAATTGCAAAAGGGCGCAGCTCACGATATTGTGCTTAAAGCATGCGAAAACACCTCTGGGTACCGCTGGACAGGACCATGTTTGATGTCGAAGCACAGCACCACAGGTAGATGTTAATTAGCTGTGAGTAGGAAAGAAACACCTCTCTTCATATCCTGTTTCATAAAACAAATATAGAGTAAGGATAGATGGCCAAATGATGCCACCCACGTGACCCCAAGCTGGGTGGAGAGTCTAGTGCACTCCACTTGGTGCTTGTGTCACTTTCCCGCTTCCCGAGGCCCACATAGTCGTGATGATCAACCAATCCCAGGTCATGCTCCATACAATCTAACAGGTCATTGCACACAATTGCAGTAGTCAACTTTGTTGAATACAGGCTGAATACAGTTCAGCAGCTCTCTGTATTGTGACTGTTAGGATGTTACAGGAACCATAACTGGGTCGCTGTCTGAGATTTCATGGCTGGTGTCAGAGGACGGTCTGTGTTCAAGCTGGGGTCACTCAGATTTAGCTTCAGTTACAATGCCACCAAATCAAAACGCCTGATAACATACCAAGGGCTTAAGATTCCCTAGTGACGGAGGTGTTGCTTTTTAGTATAGTGTAGAGGAATTGTGTCTTTAATAACTAAAGATCTTCCTGACACAGAAAGAACTTTTTCTTTTTTCAGGACGTGACTAAGTGAACGTGTAAAAAAAAGGATAAAACTAGACAATCTGATACTAAAATCAGTTTGATGACTATGATCAAAATTAAGGAATGATGGTGTAAGTTACATGTACATGTTGAGCAATTGCCAATTAAAGAAGCCTGAACAAAAAAATTTCAGGCCCCCAGTTGGATTCCCACCCATAATCTCCAAGATGCTACAGGTAGCTAACACTCCTCCAATAGTGAGATTGCAGAAGCCGTATTGCAAGAGCAGGAAAAACCAATGTGGAAATAAAAATCCTAACACAGGGACAAACTATCATGTTAGCCAAACTCTTAATCAAAAAAACTTGACTTGTTGAGTTTATGATAATCAAACCCTAGCACACTGGTGGCAGGCAAGAGTTTTACGTTCCTGAAAGTTCGCCCGGATGATACGTGAACTGTGTGTACATCAATAGACGAAGAGACTCACATTGATTGTAGTTTTATAATAATATAGGGTTATATAATAATTGGCAGTGCTAATCACCCTTTAATTGCAGTATTACGACTGAATTGCAAAAAGGGTGCAGCTCACGACTCATATCAGGGAAAGTGTGGCCACTGGAAAGGTTGTCCAAAGGTAGGGATTTAGTTTAATTTTATTTCTGGGCAGGGGGGAGAGGTGAAGCCAATATGTGTTTTTTTTTTTTCTTCGCAAAATTTAAAAACTTCAAAAATTCTTGGTATCAGTAAGTAAACAAAGTCAAAATTTGTCGGTACATGTCCTAGTATTACAAATGACATACTTAACGTAACTTCTTTTTTCCAGCTTGAAGAATGCCTTGCATTAAAACTTTCTTAAGTCTGAGAAGGTAAGCTGGATGGCATGGAGCAATAATGAAATTGTGTTCATCGCCCAATGAACCCATACCTGTAACACTGTACAAACATATTAACTTACTGCAAGTACAGTGTAGATGAATTTAAATGAAACTGTAATAAGAGATGTAAACAAATACATGTACATGTGCTTTCTAATGGTCTTAAAATAAATGGAAGCAGTGCTTTGATAAATAGCCTGGTCTTAACTGCAGCGCTCAATGAAACCTCCCTCCCTGTACAACACATACAGTGTAATCACATAATATACTGATCATTACAGATTTTAACAACAAAAGGTACAGTGCATCAGTCATTGTTTTTGTTTTTGTGCATTCAGAGGGTTTGGTTTTTAAATCAATGGAAGCGATGCTTTTTGCCAGCTTGCTGTGATATTTGAAGGGCGGCCTCATGTAAGATACAGAGGGCATAAACTTTGATAATCAGCCTGGTCTTAATTGCGTCGCTCATTGAAACCTCCCTCCCTGTAAAACACATAATCACATAATATACTGGGCCGGTTGTTCGAAAACCGATTACCCTAACTTAATCCAGGATTAGCGTACACTTTTGTTTAATGTTTTCAACTTTTAGTTGATAGTTTCTTTCGCTTATTTTTCTCTTTCAGGGTTGACTTCTGCTAATGCAAAGTTTTGCTAAATATCAGTGTTGAACAACATTTGACAATTAGAGAAATATAACTCCAAGGTTAATTTTTAATCTGGGATTAGCGTTAATCGGCTTTTGAACAGCCGGGCCCTGATCATTACAGATTTTCACAACAAAAGGTAGAGTGCATGTGTGTGTTGTTTCTGTTTTTGTGCATTTACAGGGTTTGGTTTTTAAATCAATGGAAGCGATGCTTTTTGCCAGCTTGCTGTGATATTTGAAGGGCGGCCTCATGTAAGATACAGTGGGCATAAACTTTGATAATCAGCCTGGTCTTAATTGCGTCGCTCATTGAAACCTCCCTGTAAAACATGTAAATAAATATGCTGATCGTTACAGGTTAAAACAGCAACAGGTCGTATTTTTTCCTTTTTGTAAATAATTTATTGATATCAAGCATTTCTGAAAAATTGTAAGAGGAAGGCGCATTCTTGGAATTAATGCGTGACGAGTCCCTAAGGACATGGCCTGAGAACTAAAAACACCATACCCTAAGAAAGTTCGCCCGGATGACACGTGAACTGTGCGTACATCAATAGACGAACAGACTCACATCGATTGTAGTTAATAATAATATAGACTTATGTAATAATTGGCAGTGCTAATCACCCTTTACTTGCAGTATTAGGACTGAATTGCAAAAAGGCACAGCTCACGATATTGTGCTTAAAGCATGTGAAAATGCCTCTGGGTACCGCTGGACAGGACCATGTTTGATGTCAAAGCACAGCACCACAGGTAGATGTTAATTTAAATTAGCTGTGAGTAGGAAAGAAACACCTCTCTTCATATCCTGTTTCATAAAACAAATATTGAGTAAGGATAGATGGCCAAATGATGCCACCCACGTGACCCCAAGCTGGGTGGAGAGTCTAGTGCACTCCACTTGGTGCTTGTGTCACTTTTCTGCTTCCCGAGGCCCACATAGTCGTGATGATCAACCAATCCCAGGTCATGCTCCATACAATCTAACAGGTCATTGCACACAATTACAGTAGTCAACTTTGTTGAATACAGGCTGAATACAGTTCAGCAGCTCTCTGTATTGTGACTGTTAGGATGTTACAGGAACCATAACTGGGTCGCTGTCTGAGATTTCATGGCTGGTGTCAGAGGACGGTCTGTGTTCAAGCTGGGGTCACTCAGATTTAGCCTCAGTTACAGTTATGCCACCAAATCAAAATGCCTGAAAACATACCAAGGGCTCACGATAATCCCGAGTGATGGAGGTGTTGCTTAATTTCCAGTATAGTGTATAGAAAAACTCTGTTCAACAATGAAACATCTTCCTGATGCATGTACAAAACAACTTCTAATCTTTTCAGGGAGTGAGTAAGTCAATGTGTGAGAAAAAGGATAAAACTAGACAATCTGATGCTAAAAGGTGTTTGATGATTGTGGTGAGAATTAAGGAATGATCTTCAAAGTTACATGTTGAGAAAATCTTTGAGATGCTACAGCTAACACGCCTTCAATCTTGAGATTGAATGAGCCGCATCTCACAAGAGCAGGAAAAACCAATGTGGAAAGAAAAATCGTAACACAGCTGGCGAAACTATGATGTCAGCCAAACTCTTGATTAGAAAACACAAGGCTTGTTGACTTTATGGGAGTCAAAGCCATGCAGGCATATTGATGGCAGGCAAGAGTTTTACAAACTTCACTGTTCCTGCAAATTCTCTTGAAAGATGGGTTTGGTTTTCAAAGGATCAAATTTTGTGCATTAATTGCCCGTTTGCTGTGATCTCACAAGTGACTACTACTAGTGACATAGTGTCAATGTGCATGGACTTTGATAATGATCAGTCTGGTAATAACTGTATCTCTTGATGAAACCACACAGCAAAACTTGACAAAACGGTACATAATCTGAATGTCACAGACTGGACAAAACACACTGCAAGCATAAAAAACTGACAACAAAGTTTCCCACATCAATTGTATTTAATAATAATAAAATAATAATCATTGGCAGTGCTTATCACCCTTTACTTGCAAAATTAGGACTGAATCAATTGCGAAAGGGCACAGCTCACCAATGACAGCAAAGTTTGCCCTGATAACACGTGAAGAGTGTGTACATTAATAGATGAATAGACTCACGAAGATTGTAGTAAAAGTTGGATATTAAGGTCAGTGAGATTAGCAACACCTCTCTTCATAGCACCTGTTTCATAAAACAAATATCGAGTAAGGATAGATGGCCAAATGATGCCACCCACGTGACCCCAAGCTGGGTGGAGAGTCTAGTGCACTCCACTTGGTGCTTGTGTCACTTTCCCGCTTCCCGAGGCCCGCATAGCCATGATGATCAACCAATCCCAGGTCATGCTCCATACATTCTAGCAGGTCATTGCACACAATTACAGTAGTCAACTTTGTTGAATACAGGCTAAATACAGTTCAGCAGCTCTCTGTATTGTGACTGTTAGGATGTTACAGGAACCATTACAATGCCACCAAATCAAAATGCCTGATAACATACCAAGGGCTTAAGATTCCTGAGTGATGGAGGTGTTGCTATCCTGTACAGGATACAGAAAACGACTGTTGAATATATAAACGTCTTTCTGATACAAAAACAACTTCAATTTTTTTCAGGAAGTAATTAAGTAAATGTGTAAGAAAAAGGATAAAACTAGACAGTCTGATGCTAAAATCTGTTTGACGACTATTGTGAAAATGAAAGGAATATGCTCACCAATGACAGCAAAGTTTCCCTGGATAACACGTGAAGTGTGTGTATATAAAGTAGATGAATAGACTTACAAAGAATTAAAAGTTTAATATTAAGTAGTGAGATTAGCAACACCTCTCTTCATAGCACCTGTTTTATAAAACAAATATCGAGTAAGGGTAGATGGCCAAATGATGCCAGTCACGTGACTCCAAGCTGGGTGGAGAGTCTAGTGCACTCCACTTGGTGCTTGTGCCACTTTCGCGCTTCCTGAGGCCCAAATAGTCGTGATGATTAACCAATCCCAGGTCATGCTCCATACATTCTACCAGGTCATTGCACACAATTACAGTAGTCAACTTTGTTGAATACAGGCTGAATACAGTTCAGCAGCTCTCTGTATTGTGACTGTTATTATAGGATGTTTACAAGATCACGAATGACAGCAATTAGTTTGCCTGGATAACATGTGAGGTGTGTGTAGTCATCAATAGATGAATAGACTCACATCAATTGTAGTTAATAATTATATTATCATTGGCAGTGCTAATCACCCTTTACTTGCAGTATTAGGACTGAATTGCAAAAGGACGCAGCTCCCGATATCAGGCTGAAAGCATATGAAGACGCCTCTGCCTGCCGCTGTACAGTCCATGTTTGATGTCAGAGCACAGTACCACAGCTAGATGTTAATTAACTCTGCGTGGGAAAGCAACACCTCTCTTCATAACCTGTTTCATAAAACAAGTATCGAGTAAGGATAGATGGCCAAATGATGCCAGTCATGTGACCCCAAGCTGGGTGGAGAGTCTAGTGCGCTCCACTCGGTGCTTGTGCCACTTTCGCGCTTACCGAGGCTCAAATAGCCGTGATGATCAACCAATCCCAGGTTATGCTCCATATAATCTATCAGGTCATTGCACACAATTACAGTAGTCAACTTTGTTGAATACAGGCTGAATACAGTTCAGCAGCTCTCTGTATTGTGACTGTTAGGATGTTTACAGGAATCATAACCGGGTCGCTGTCTGAGATTTCATGAATGGTGTCAGAGGACGGTCTGTGTTCAAGCTGGGGTCACTCAGATTTAGCTTCAGTGACAATGCCACCAAATCAAAATGCCTGATAACATACCAAGGGCTTAAGATTCCCGATTGATGGAGGTGTTGCTATCCTGTACAGTGTAAAGAAAACGACTGTTGAATAATATAAACGTCTTTCTGATACAAAAACAACTTCAATTTTTTTCAGGAAGTGATTAAGTGAATGTGTAAGAAAAAGGATAAAACTAGACAATCTGATGCTAAAATCTGTTTGATGATCGACTATCGTGAAAATTAAAGGAATATGATCTTCGTGATTTATTTGTTTGTTAGCGGTTTGTTTGAAGGATATGTATTAAAACGAGGCTGTTCTGAGTATGTTGCCATGTTGTGTGGTTGATTACGTTATTTAATGATAATCTGGTTTAATCCATCGTAGCTGTAACGATCCGTTGGTTTCTCAGTAATTTAGCACTGGCAACAAGGATGGGATTGATTGTGCACAATGACGGCAGTAAACATTGAAATCTAAGCCCTAGCATTGTTTGATTGCAAATTAAGGTAATTCGTCAGTGTTAGCAACATGGTGGAAGAAGAGGTGGCTCCAATCCCTTCAATACTTTCTGGTGGCCATTAGGGAGTGGTGAATGATTCACAAAAGAACTTTTGAATCAATGCTTTGCTACTTTAATTATACAGTGGGAATAGAGGTTCAGGAGTTGTATAAAATGTTAACTGACCCAGGCCTGGGTGCTGCAGTTGAAGAAGATAGTCAGCTACCAGCATCTTACATGTACTTACTTACTTATTTGCAAATTATTATTTGATAACAATGTACATTAAAATATCTGATGACATTTTTTTGTGGCAATGATATTTGATAACAATGTACATTAAAATATCTGATGACATTAATTGTTGTGGCCATGCTACTAAATTCATAAATAATACTATCATTTTCTACACAGGTGCTTTCAATTTTCAGTTAAAATAATACTGTTCAAAGTTGGCATAAATTGAAGTTCCTATGATGCATAAAAGAAACAAACCTTACTCTTACCAGTGAATTAATGCAAATGTTAGCAATGGTATATGGCAAGGCATTGAAACAATTTGGGAGCTCAATCAGATTGAGTTATGCCTCTATTAGTTCTGCAGAGCAATGATATCTTCCAACCCAGTGTAAATCCATATCTGTTGAGAGAGGGTAAAAAATAATGTGAGTCTAAAGTGCTACTATGACCAAAAAACAATTTCTATTTTCTTTGGATTTCAGAACTAAACAGTAACTGATCCAAGTTTTAAGCCTTGATTCCAAAAAGACACCTGTTTATTTTAACTGGAATTGTCCTGTTTAATGGTCTGCCATTACTACCTTTAAAATCTTGAGAGGGCTGGATTGAGGATTGAGGATAAAATGACATCAAAGACTCAATAGTGATGAAATGGTATATGAAATGACTCACATAAGACATATAAGACTCGATAGGTTAAGAATGCAATGTGTGTGAATAGAGCTGAATTAATGGGAGCATTAATGCATTGACTCCTGAGGGATCCCAATTGACGAGCAAAATCATCTGGCATTAGACAGAGTAAAATAATAAGTCTGGCCGGTTCAAAGGGTTAATATGCAGCAAAGGCGTTTGAGGCTTTCAGACTTTTAAACTCATGTTTTGCATATATAATAAGTTGTGTTCACACACTGAAATTTTAAGCTTGTGAGTAAACAATGTCACTTTTCCCTAGATCCAACCCTCTGAGGTCCAATCGGTCAGTTTGGAACGTGAGTTTTGTGTGGACCCTGAAAATCCAAAACTTACACTGAAAGTAAATAGCCTTTGAATAAGAATCAGCTTAAATTTTTGCCAGTCAAGTGTTGAGCAATCACATGCACTTTCAAAATCTCAAGGAAAAAAAGAAGTGATTTTTGACCATAGCAGCACTTTAAGAGTAAACATTATAAATGCACATTCTGGCCAACAGGTATAAAATGCAATTGCCAAGTAAACCTTAGTTAAAAGTTCAAATATTTGAATTTAAAGGAAATATCAAAAGCAGGAATGATACAGAATATATATCTGAAATGCTCATATATTTGAAGTGTGGAAATTGAATACATGGGAGTTAGAGATCACCACAATTAACCAGCAACTTAAGCAATTGTGACAAAAGCCTGAAGAAATCCAGGCTTGTGTAGGACACCTATCATGACAGTAAGATTGCGCAGCACTGCTCTAGAATAACTTAAGTGCAGCACAATCACACAGACATACGTTCAAGCCGCCCATATTTTTTCAGGCTTTCTTTACAACTGCTTTTACTTGCTGTTTAACTCTGATGGAGGTACAGGGATGGCGTAGTGGTGAGAGCACTCACCTCCCACCAACGCGGCCTCAGGGTCTGGTTCCCAGACTCTGCATCATAATGTGGGTTGAGTTGCTGTTGGTTTTCTACTCTGCACCAACAGGTTTTTCTCCGGGTACTCCAGTTTTCCCCTCTCCTCAAAAACCAACATTAGACTTGACTTGCGTTAATTGTTAATTTAGGTTTACAGTGTCCCCAATTAGTGCTCCAGTGCTAGAACGACTAGACCCTGAAATAAAATTCCTTTCCTTTCCTTTGACAATCCACATGCAGCTCTCATGTACTGTAATGATTATCATTATAAAACACATATATACACACACTTTACCAGTTTTCTGAGTATAAAAGCACAAGCATCAGTATGCCAATCTTACATGTAACTTGTTATCACAGTATAATTATGAAGTGTATTTGTTATTAATTAACAATGACAAATCTTAATATCTTTTTAAGTGTAAACTATACACAGAGGTAAAATGAAACCCACTGAAACTAACTGTTGGATGTCTTAATGAGAGTGCAATTATACCAATGGGCAGGGGATATAAAGATCCTTGCAATCTAATTGGCTCTAAGCAGTGCAATTTATTCCCAACTTGCACTATTTTTTTTTTGTTCCTAACTGGATCAATAAAATATTGGTACTGACTAAAATCCTGTAATTTAGCGATTAAATGATTATTGTGTGATTTCTAAATGGATGTAATAATTAGTGGTAATTGAACTTCATGTCGTGCAATTTTGGTCTGAAATCATACTTGTGATTTTAAATAGAACTTGCGCACGTATGATTTCAGACAACATTTCACTCCACTCAGTTAAAGTACGTGCATTATTTAACTAAGCATTCAATGTCGGTAAATGATGAGGGTTGTTTCGGTATTGGTAAGAAAACGACAAGTATCACCTGTGTTTTGTACAGGTCTGCTGGATTAATAACTAACGAGTCATGCTAAGAACGTAACACACCCAGGCTGAGAGATCTCTTTAGTTTTGTTTTGCGACAATATGAATATAATAAAGATAAAGAAATGTAAAACTGTAGTCTAACAGGTCATTATCAGTAGTCGAACTTACTGAAGGTACACCCGCCACACAACTTTAGGAACATGTTAAGAACGCTATCACGCTGAAATCGCAAAAAGATAAGAACCTTTAGTGTCAGTCCAAAAATAAGATGTTAATCTAACGTACATATTAAGAAAGGGTGTATGCATGGTTATGATGGTCTTTCCTGGGCTAGAACTCTCAGCTTTCCTCCCCACTAGCGGGCATTCCACTGGACGCCACTGGTAGAAAGTTTACTTTTGAAGAAAAAAATGTGGCTTATGTTATTTTTCGGACACTTCTCTTGTAAGAACCCTAAGAGAATTAACTCGAGGCATATACTGCGATATTGATTTCTCCTTGTAAAAACCTTACTTGGAAGTTTTTTGCTCACCTCTGTACAAACCCGAGTCCCCAACTTCGCCCAAGCGTCTCAATCGAACAAAACACGTTTCTTTTGCACGAATTGTGCACGATACTATAAAAGTATGTAGTCCGGTCTGTTAGGTCGAAAATCGTGACAAATCGCGTAAAAGCACCAAATTCGGTACAGATGTTCCTTTTGACGTAAGAAACAAATTTAGAAGGGGTGCCACGTGATTTGGTTTTCTGGGGGGGCATGAGGCTCATAGAAATTACGCAATACTCAAATGCTGGCATGAAAGCGAGGCTGTGGCATTTAATGTGTTTATTACGTACCAGGTTTGACGAATGCCGTTGCAAAATGACTAACCTACATTACTCAGACTCGGTTTTGTGTTTGTGTCCATAAAAGGTCATTTGCCTTGATCACGTGACATTCTTATGATGCTTTGAGCGCACTTATATCAAGGAGTGTTTTTGTTGCGTTTTACACATTCAATTTTTAACATCTGCGGCTAGATATCGTAAATGGTTGTTATTTGTTGCTCTATTTTTAAGGATTTGTGTTCTGTCAGCCTCCAGAGCAACTACAGAGCTCAGTACATGGTAGATTGGCTTTGAAACATTTGCAACGACCACTTTTGCAACCTTTCTTACATCCACACTTCAGCAATTCATTGCACGCCTTAGAGGCTTCTGGAAGTACGGTCCAGCGGGGTCTCCATCTATTATTCTCCATTTTCCATCCAAAATCAGACGGGGATGGGTAAAATTGTTGCTCATCAAGGGACGTCCAGATGCTTGCTTGGTAAAGAGCTCTGTTAGAATGATTCAACAGGGCATCCTAATAAACAATAGAAATTATATATAAATTCTTTACACAAGTATAATTTTAAACAAACGCGCACCGCTTATTTTCATGTACTTCATAAATTAAACTCTCTAATAGCCCAAGTAGAATAACTATAGGTTTAAGTCCAGCATAGCCTTATGATAGGCTTTGGTTAGTTAAAATAAAATTGATAAGTGGATTCAATACAAGAAAAGGTTGGGTTAGTTGAAATGTTTCTAGTCTTTACGCTAAACTCTCTTTTTTTTTTCGCGTTGTCCTCACAGGTGTTTACCTATCACAAATTTAGCCTATCAAAGACAAAAACAACTAAAAATTTGTGTATGATAGGTAGTTACCTCTGTTGGGGGAATGTTTTCTAGCGCCCGATTCTTTTTGTGAACAGTTCTCGTCGAGCAGTGTTCACATCGGTAGCAAGGCTGGTCCTGTCATAAAGTATCACCACAAAGCGCTGAAGAACATCAAATACAGGAGTGTTGATCTCAAGTGGAATGAAGGGGCTATCGTTCACAAAACGGAAAGCTTCTGTGGCTTCAGGGTACGCTTTCCAGGCCTCCCACGCAGATTTCTTTCCTTTCCCCAGGAATGCTGACATAGTGTCGCAACCGGTAAACGCGTGAAAAAATGGAAGCGCACGGCATTTCTCCTTGCCCAAATACTCACAAATGGTGTTAACAGAAAGCAGCTGAAACTTCTTTCCCATCCCAAAGGTGACCCAAAAGCTCAATCCAGACCAAATTGAAGACAAAGTGTGGAACTGCGCAATTAGAATGACAAGAACATCTGTGTCAACAGTGCGAACCAAGACACTTCTTCACCCCTCATCCAAAGCATCTCTAACGTGTACAAGAATCCTCGTGTCTGCTTCTTCGTGGTTGCAGCTACGCATTTGGTTCCTGGGGCAACTGGAGATGACGTTTTGACCTAATATAAAGGACGATACAGTCAGTGTAAGTGTTCATCAAGATTTGATGGACATAAAAAAGAAGTTTGAACGGTGTCTATATAATCCTTCCCAAAACGTGTTTAGCATCTTACCTGAAGTTATGTAGACAACTCTGTCAGCTGGAAAGGAAGCTGTTTCAACTGGCTTGGTTAAGAAGTCGAACATTTCCTTCTTGTTAAAGGAATCTTCGAGAAATGCCTGCCAGTTCTGAGGTAACTTGACATGCCCAGCTTCCTTTCGTCTCACGCCTTTCCTCTCTTCTCACGGGCAGATTCTTTCAGACTTGCCACTCGGTATTCATCCCACACAACGTCAAATCGTTTGGTACTGTTCAAGTGGTTTTCAAGGAAAGGTAAGAATCTGGAGTCTGCATATTCAGAAAACGTACCGACAGATGAAACTGGAAGCGCATGCACAATAGCTGCTCCATCAAAAACTTTGACATCGTAAGATGCTGGTGGTGGAGGTGGCGGTGTTTCTTTGTTGACGCATGAAATCAAATCAGACTTTTTCCCGAATCGGAGTTTGCCAAACTCTGACAAAGAAGGTGGATACGGCTGATTTTCATGCTTGAAGAACTCTTCAAGATCTCCGTCGCGCTGTTGGCTGGCAATATACAAACGACTGAAGAGGTAACGGTCACTTGTCACTTGTCACTGCTGGCGCTTGAACAGTGGCAAGGTATTCTTTGAAATCGTATCGTGAATCGATACAGTCCTTTCATCGATGACGTCTTTTACGAATTTCTTGTACTGGCGTAATCCAAGTTCCTGGATTCTATGCACAGTATCCACGACTGAGGCATCTGCGCAATTGCGTGTGTCAAGGGCAAGTAATTCAGGGCAGTCATCCTTAAAAGGGTTTCCCATTTCTGAAATTGTACTTACAAGTTGCTTGACATGACTTTGAAAGGTTTTCTGTGTAGAAAGCCCTTGTTCGTGGTGTTTTTTCTTTTCATCAACATTTGTTTCACCTTTCAACTGACTTTCGAACTCTTGCAACACTCGAGCAATTTCTGGTCCGGCCACCATCCATCTTCTAAATGCGACAGGACTTTCCGTTAGTCCTACAGCTCCACCTGATCCCTTCACCCTTGCGTTATTTTGCTCGTGTGCCTGGTCGATTAGGATGCTTGAAAAAGTGTTCGATGACTTCGAAATGACCCAGCATTCTCTGAGGATTTGTTGAACGGGGCCTGGTAAGCACTTCATATCTCTTATGTGAATAG
>NC_090889.1:36954349-36979733 GCF_036669925.1 Montipora capricornis | reverse complement strand
TCATATCATTGAGCCATAATCAGGGATGGAGACCGTAAGCGCGCGCCATTTCTAGTATTGGGGTTGGCCCCATGATATGGGACAATTTTTCTATTTTTAGAACAAATTGCGCCATCGCCTGCGGCACACACGCTTACATTGCTGCGAGAATTTGCGAGGATTTTCGCGGATGTCGCGCACGGGTAATGGCGGGCGATATTACCTTCGTGAATGAGGCAGATATAGGATTTCTCTCAGCAGTATCGCTTCCAAATTTAAGCCAAGCCCTCCTTGGACACTTTCCTTGACCTTGACAGTGAACATGAAAGTGAGAGATGATTCAGAAGACGAGTGGAGTGACTTTTCCGACCTATCGAGTGGAAATGATTCGTCAGCCCTGTCTGGGGAGGAATCGCCTAGCAGAGGACAGAAAGATGTAAGGAGGAAAAAGGTAACCAAAAGCCAGAAACAAACAGGGGATGAGGTCCAGTAAAGAGAAAAGGAAAAAGAGTTCTGGAAAAGACCTTTCTAACGACGACGTAAAAAGGCTGGAGGAGACTCGTAAGTCTTACGTTTTGAGTGCACAAACACATTGCGAAAATGAATTAAGAAATGAAAAATCATTGTCAATATTTCCAGTTCGCAAGCAAATGGTGTCCACCCTACTCAATAGCGACACGATCAGGGTAATGTTTGTGAAGCTTTGTCGGGATATTTACTCCAAAATAATTAAAGCTTTCACCGAAATATCCAGCGCTAAGGTGAAAAACAGTGACAAAAGGGCTTCGTTTTCAGTTATTTGTTCCCATTGTTGTTTGACGGTGGAGGAATCAGAAGTCTGGAGAAACATGAAAAAGATAATTGTCACCACCATTCAGTTTGCAGGAGAACGAAACAGACGAAGTCAACTTTCATGCTGCCGTTGTTCTTTAACACCATCTACTGGGCACTTTACGAAAATTTTTCACAGCGCAGTCCATGCAAATTAAGATTGACACTGACAAACGGAAAACCCAAACAAATGCAAGTGAAGGCGCGGACACTGTTTGTCGATTCCGACTTTGTGGACGTTGCTAGAGTATCTGGGGCGGCGCTGCACAAACTACGGAAGATAGAGAAAAGATTGTTAATGGGCGAAAGGAGCCAGGAAGAGTTTCAGAAGCGACAAAGGAAAATTATGCAGCCGAAGTTAAAATTATGTCTGAAATGGTCTGTTTCTGCAGAGGAGAAAACATCTTTGCCATTGGGTCCTAAAAAGGTTGGACGAGGGAAAGTTGACTTTCTTCAATAGTAAGTTTACTGTTGTTTTGTTAACGTTAGATAAAAGAATAAGAGAAATGTTGACTGAAAAAAATCTGAAGAGATATCCAAAAAACCTTATGAAGCTGACAAAACAATCGGTTGCTTTAGACGAGGAGCTACAAGAGTTATTTTTGGCAGCATCAAAAAGGGCATGCACAGCACCATTTGAAGAGATTATGGCTTGCTCCATATGGCAAGAGCTAGTAAAGAGAATATGTAATACCAGATTTAAGGAATTCTATAGTGCTCAAGAAGAGAAAAAACTGATTCAGGAGGGCAAAGTCGTTTCAAGCCGACCAAAGCTTGAGGGACAAGCTGAAAACTTACAGTGTCGATAAGTGTACTTAATTATTAAGGATGCTTAATAATATGATCTTACAAACTTAATTACGCTTTCTTCTAGGCAGCAGACCAGTTCAAGTGGTCTCTTGTGATAGTTTATACTTAGGGCAACGTCAGCTTGCCTTATATAATATGACAAGTCTCGTTTTTACTGAAAACAATAGTAAGTAATATAACAAAAGAATAACCAAAGTGACAGCTTGAAGAGGTCTTTGATCTTTTTATTGAGAGCTGTACTCAGCTTATCAGGTACATTGGTACTCCAACTCAGTAACTGTTAGAGCTGCAGAAAAATTAACCAAAAAAATGTGTCTGAGTGATAGAATAATGTTATTTTGAACTTGAAACTTGCACTCATATATTGTATGAATTCAATGAAAGACCCATCAAAGGACTGCATGTCTTTATAGCACAAAGACATAATTAATATCTATAGTTCTCAGGTATGGCTCAAGTTTTGTAAGTTACATGCACACCAGTACATACCAATTTAAATATGTAATAAATAAAGGATCAAGAAAAGTTTTTAATATGTGCAGTCAAATGACTTTAAAAGACTATTTATAACAATTAATATATTTTGGTGTCACATTTTCTTGTTCCTATGTAAATGGTGACCAATGACTAATGCCAAAGTGCAGCCAGCTTAAAAAGACACAGCATTTCATTAAAAAATTAAAATTCCAGGCTGAAATGAGATTTTATGACAGAATTGTTATCTACTAACAAAATGAAATGCTTGGAGGAGAAATCAATTTACTTCAACTTCAGCCACACAACAGTTTTTAACTGTACTGAATGTACTTTTTTTCTGAAATGACAGAGGCACATTATCTGTTGTACTCCACCCAAGTGATTTGGGCATACTGTATCGAGGTGCTGTAAAACTTCTGGTATGTCTTGGCTAGCCACAATATTAACTCGTTTTCTTTGGATGGTAGGGAATGGGAAAGTATACACCCATACTGTAAATGCCTGTGGCTATCAAAATTGCACATGCCCCATTTTCCCAAACTAAAATTACTACTGTCCTCCCAACAGACACAAAGATGCCAACTGATTTCTGTTTCATGCTTGCCCGTTCCCTGACATTTGAAATGACATCCTGGAAGTTATTACCAGTAATAAAAAATCTTTGGGATCCTCATAAGAAAGGAGGTGTAGATCATCTCCAACAGAGCTGAATGCATCTTCTACATCAAGCCCACCAACTCCTGCAGCAGAAAAGCATTCATCAAAGATTTTATTGCCCCAGAAATACTTGAAACCACATGACCAAACCACCCCTCTTCAAGAACTTTCTTTCTTTGTTTCACCAATCAACCCAGAGGAGAACTTAAAACCCATTACAAGGGCTATTAGGGTGCATGCAGAGCTACCTTGCCTACCCTGAAAAGTGCTTTGAGAAATTTGGGAGGGAAAAATAAATTCTTTAACACCCTGATAACCATAAGGAACAAATGTGCCATGATTTCAATGTAAGGCTGTTGATAAACAGTGTTTCAATGTGGACACATTTGTAGGGCCCGATATAGGACCTCTTGGTCCCTGTAGCCCTTCTGATCATGACTTGTGGCTCTAGCAGTGACCTTCAGCTCCTGTCTCAACTGAACCCTTCCAAGAGATGACCCATAATTCCCTGCACTTAGAGAACCATGGGCATGGAACTTGAGTGTGCCAAACAGGGATTCAAGTCGACTTATTGAGAGCCGCAATGGAGACAAAGAGTATCCAGGAAAATTATCAAAGAAGTATGACGAGAACTGTTTAAATCCAAAGACCATGACTCTTTGAAGGTCAAATGTCTAGAGGGAGAGAAAAGGCAAGCTAAATAAGAAATGCCATTTATTTAAAGGAGCAGTGTCACAAGGATTTTGCTGTTTTAGGTCAATTCTGTGCTTATAAAATCATTACTTTGGGTCTTTAATCATTAAACAAATGTTTCTGTAAAGCTACAACGAATACATCAACGGAATTTTATCAGAGAGGGCTAACCATAATAAATTTCTTGAGGATTTTTGGAACATGCAGCATCAAAACCTGAAAAAATTGGCAATTTTTTTCAAGTTTCAATCTATTTCAATCCATGCCATCCATAGCGACAGGCGACAAGAAACAGTTTCAGTACATTCAAATAGCCTTTAATAACAAAACTAGATCATTCATTAGTTTTGAAATTCAATCAATGCGAAGACACCTGGCTTTTTGTAAAGTTGCCAAGTAGCGTGACAATGCCCCTTAAAGGGCTTAGTAAACAACTAATCCTAACTCACATTCAAATATATGAATTTCAATAATAATAATTATAATGATAATGTACTATAACTTTTATTTATATTTATAACATAGATAGGACCCTGCGCGCGCTCTCTGATTGGTCAAAAACCTATGTTTTATCAGAGTATAAAACATCGAAAAAGCGTGTTTTATCGTTTTGCGCGCGTAAAATCTATATCATAAAGCAAATGAAGAAGCCTAAGCCGTGTATTACACTGTGATAAAACACTCCAGTCATTGAGAAAATTCGAGAAATGTAGAAAACACTCGCCCGCGGCTCGTGTTTTCTACATTTCCCTCGTGTTCTAAAATGCCAGTCGTGTTTTATCACAGTGTAATACACGGCTTAGGCTTCTTTATTTGTTAAATAATTCATCAAATCTTTTCACTCGCACGCAATTGGTTTAAACACGTCACTTGACCGAATATCACCCAGCTAAAACTGGGGGATATCCGAGAATATCCCCCAATTGTCAAAACAACTCGCGTTGCGAAAAATATTTGAAGGATAATAAACATGAAAGCCTCCATTTGGGGCGAAAATATTCTCGGGTATTTGTCCTTGGACATTATCCGTTCCTCGAAGCTCATAGTTTTCCTCAAGCTGTGCTCTCCGAAAGCTGTTTCGCTTCTCGGAGCAGATAATGTCCGCAGACAAATATCCTAGAATATTTTCGCCCCAAATGGAGGCTACTGTTTATATATACTATTGCCCCATCAAAGGGAACACTTGTCTTCCCTCCAAGGACCAGGAGGGATGTAGTTTGATCTTTTAAATGCACATTTAAAAAATAGTAAACAAGATAATGTTAAAGTGCCTATAACCCCAAAATATTTTTTTCGCTTAAATAAATCTTTGCACCTGTTCGAAACAAACTGCACCTTTTAACTTTTTTATAGGCTGTAAAAGTTACGAAATCTAGCCATCATCTGTTGCATGACCGAGCTAGTAAGGGGTATGGGTCTATTCCTGGGTTGACGTCACAGACTGATTTACATCGTATTAAGTCTTTGTAAACATGCATGCAAATAAGTTTGTGACATCAACCCAGGAATAGACCCATACCCCTTACTTGCTCGGTCGTGTTACAGATGATGGTCAGATTTCGTAACTTTTACAGCCTGTAAAAAGTCAAGATTAGGGCTAAAAAGGTGCAAAAAGGCGCAATGCTTTTCAAACAGGTGCAAAGAGTTATTTAAGCGAAAAAAATATTTTGGGGTTATAGGCACTTTAATAAACAAGTTAATCTTTATTCAGCAATACCTGCCATGCTAAAAACTTTGCTGCACGTGCTCGTTTGGAGTTGTCAACATACTCTGCAAAGATTAAAGGAAAACTTAGATGTAACCCAGTTTGTCACCCCAAAAAGTTAGGCGTGAGGAATCAGATCAAGGGGAAAATTATTGTAAATATACATACACTGTAAAGTAATTATTATATACCACACAGGTGAATAGTACTTTTCAAGCATGCTGATTGGCTAGCTTGGAGGTGATTAACCAAGTACTATTCACCTCTGAGCAGCCGAAGAAAAACAAAATGGCTTTTGTTGGTAAATTATCGCAAATAAAGTTACTCTTTGGGCTGCTAGTTATTCAGCTTGTGTGGTATATACACCTCAGTGTCAGTGAAAGTGGTGGATATTTATCTCCACTTCAGCGAATAATTGTTAATTATAAGAATGTCTATCATTTTAATTACAACTGTATTTTGGTGTTGTGTTTATTATGGCCTGGTTTACTGGTTAACTAGCATACAGTTGTTGGTAATCCAACGAAAGTGTAACTTTCAAGTGGCCAAATAAAAAAGGAGCTCTAATGAAAAAAGGTGAATGTAATTGAAGTTGATTCCAAAATGTTGAATGTTAAACATTTGAATCACTTCCTCATCAAACAGACTAGCTTTCATTTTCAACCATAATGACAGCCAGGTGAAGTGACCCATTGTTTGACTTTTAATCTTTTGATTGCTTTTTTAATGGACAAATGACTTAATACAGTTTGTTGAATAAAGTTTTTGATGTAAGCATACCTGTGTTGTTGTGCTCCTCTGCCCATTCTTCGAAATATCTCCATCCCTGTTGTATGTTTTTGAATACAGCTGACTCATTGGATCTTATAAACACATGGCTAAGGATTCCCTTTTCAAAAATGTGGTGGCATGCTTGTAGGTACCTTGCTGTTTCTTTCACAACAACAGTTTTCTCTGGGCCTTCACTTCTCAAATTTGCATATTCTTCCAAGGCTGCAATCATATAACGTTGCTGTAGAATGTAAAAGTAGACAAAACCACTTATCACTGTTCCATTCATAAAAATGGAAGCTTCATCTCAATTGTAAATATTTGAACCTTAATTATTGCCAGGATCTGTATATATGACATAAATTATCATTCTTTAGTCAATTTCAAGCTAAGGAATAGAACCATAAAGTTCTATAAATTTAACATAATTTTCCCTCTCTTACCTGCATTATCTTTGCAGGCATAACATTTAGTCTTGTCCAGCAGTCACGTTGCACATAGCTATACCTCAGACCAGGGACACGCCTACCCAGACCTTTTGCAGATCTCTCTTGATCCCTGTAATATTGATCAATTATTGGCTGCCAGCCAAAAGTAGTGCCTCCCTTCTCGAAAGCTTTTTTCCCCTTGTTCCTTGAACTGTACAAAGCTGCAATGATGTTCTTCAACTGGACAATATAAGAAACAATAACACCCAGGTGTTACAAATTGTACACATGAGAATAATTAAATACTTGAATTATTATAATACCTTACCTGGTGAGCAGGGCATATCATGACAAAGCAGGTTTTGTCTGATCTGGTGCTGAATGGATTGATGAAACTGGCCTTGAACTGGTATCGTTCAGCACCACTGTCTTCTACTGGGAGCTGCTCATTTGCATAGCCACAAAGCCTCTTAAAAAGGGCTAAGTTACAGGAAGCTCCATCACCAACCAATAGAATGACATGGAACCGGTACTTTTCAAGGGTACTGATCACCTTGAAGACGATGTCATGTAGAAACTTTCCATCCAGGGGTACCTCACGGAGAAAGTAAGGCCCAGCAAACTCAAACCCAGATGTCATATCCCGCCAGTAGGTCTGAAGAACGTAACTTGCCCTTTGACCAGCTCCATTTTCTGAGATGAACAGGGACTCATAAACATCATGAAGACATGACCAGTCATTTTCATTCATTGCATAGCCAATGGCAACACCATCTGTGCAACGGATCTGAATCTTACTCTGCACCTGTTAATTACAACTTACAATTATTTCAAAAGCATTTCATGGTCAGAAATTCCAGTTAAAATATTTTTTATATTATGCAAATGAGGAAAGTGATGACATCATCGGTGGTTTCACTAAAATAGTACAACACTCAATCAAGAATACCTCCATAAATATTAAAAAAAATGTAAATCACAAAAGAAACAAAATCCACTGTGCCATTGCTATGACAACAGTTATGCTGCTGTTCCTGTTTCAATTAAGACTAAAATTTCCAGATCATCTTAAAGAAGGATAATTCACTGCCAATAATCTTACTGGGGAGAGGTAAGAAAAATGCATGTAAACCATGTGTGAATCTCTGAGAAAGACCCTCTGTCCCAGTTTAAAAAGTTGGAAATGGAGATATTTGTTTTCCCCAGACAGAGACTGGATCCAAGAGCACTGCCATGGCAACAACATAGCAGGTGTCATTCTGTTTTGCTTGTGATGTGCATTTCTATTGATAAGTTTGAAGATCACTGCTCCAATATTTCTAGAGATATTCTTGATTCAGTATTTTGTTGTTCAAGTGGAGCTATTTATGACATGATCACTTTCCTCATTGGCATGATTAATACAAAAACATGAATATCTCTAAAATGAAAAAAGATATTCCAAATTATAAGGGAAATTCCATTCTTCTTTACTTTGAAAATCATTTCAAATAAGCAGCAATTATTTTGTACTGCATGGGCACTTTAAAGGCTTCACCAATCCAATAACAGTTTTGAGTTACTGAATGGATCTGAAAGTAACAGTTTAATTTACACTAACAACAACATAAAACTGTATATGCAATAACAAAAGGGGTCAGACGAAACTGCATATTGAGCTAGGTTTTTTAACTTTGTCAAATTTAACTCAGTTCATACTCCATGTTTCAACAATACAGCAAAAAAACGCTTAAAATTTAAATAGGTTATATTACTTCATGATCTGCAATGAGCCCTATAATGATTCAAATAACATCATTGATGATTGCCATGTATATGCATGTAGATGTACCAAACATTAAGGAAGATATAGTAAAACTTAAATACAGATACACCAATATGGCTGTTATGATAAGCAAAGGGAATACCCTCTATTCACCTTTGTCTCATCAAACAAGAGTTCTCCAACTCCCAGTGGCTCCGGTCTTCCACTAAGGACTGCAGTGGTTTTAAATTGATTAAACAAAGTGAGTTGCTCGATGATTCTTTCTTCATGGATACCTTCCTCTACTGTTCTCTTTGCCATTACCCTCTCCAAGGATCTCCTGCATGGAAGCTGGAGAATGTCCAGCTTCTTGAGGTCATCAAACAGGACCGGGCAGCGTGCATAAATAGCAAGAGCCACTCGCCAAGTCGCCTGAGTCCAACGATTAGATCGATGTCCATATCCTTTAATAGAACGTGTATAGAACAGTTTTAAGCTGAGTGTCGTAAAACCAAAATCAAACCAGTTTACTTACCAATTAGACTTCTCAGCTAACCTCAAATTGTGGTATAACCAAAACCAAAGCAATTGCCTGATTACTAAATCAACACATCTAAATATCTGGGTAATACAGGATTTCAAAATTTAATGCAAGAATAGTTTGTAACAGAATCCCTTGTGATCATGAGATGGATTGGGCCTAGAAGAAAAAGCATTGTACATACATGTCTGTAGAGTAACTAAAAGCATTTCTTATTGATAAAATTATTAGTGTTCTTGAACACCTGAGAGGACTTCCATATAAAACGGAGAGGGAAGTATGTAAGAAATTGTGACTAAACCCTTGAAGGGGACCAGTGGCCTGGCCCAAGCTATTTAACCCTCTTGAAAGATACAACACATTTAAAAAGTACAGAAATTATTTATATTTTCTCCTCTTTTCCTCTGACATTCGCCCGAACACCCTAAGTGAGAAATACAAAGCCCTATGCAGGGGAAGAGAGGAGGGGGGCGAGGGTGGTGGTCTGGAACAGTGAAGTTTATAAACACACCAGGGATGATCAGATATATTTGTGCCAAAGTGTGAACTTTTCTCTTCCCGTATCCTTCACACAGCCCCTTAAGTTATTTGGTTACTGATTATCACGCAAAATTACCGATAATTCCTCTTACTTAATTTCTTATCATCTTCTGACCAATTTACAATTTTGCATTTCGGAGTATCCTGAAGCATGTAGATCAAATTACACACCTTCTAAAACTTACCGTTTTTTGCCTGATCTTTTCGGAAATTCACTTTGTCCGAATCCCATATCTCACGCAAGACTTGCCCTGCACCGGGTCGTAAACTATCAGCTTCTGCCACACATTTTTCAAATTCCTTTCTTCCCATGGGTGTAGATTCAACTCGCTCCATCAATTTGTCCAAGTCAGAGCTATGTGTATCAGACATTAAAACAGAGAACTTCTTTCTGTACCGTTTGACCTGCTTTGTCATGTTTTTCCTTGATTGCCGCATATTTTTCAATCGCTTACTTTGGCTCTTTGGACTGAGGCAAGAGAAGCGAACTTTGGATGACACAGATTGTCTGCTCCTTACGTCTTCTTCAGTCAGAGACTTCTTTTGGTTTAAGCGTTCTGACAGTTTTTGTTCTGTTTTGTAGCAACATCGACACTTTCTTCCACTCTCACATTGGGCATTTTTTATCAATCGCGCGCAATTTCTTGACAAAACTCTGTGCCAAGGAAGGGTCTGTTCTTCTACTTCTGAGGACAGATAATCCTGCTGGCCAGTTATCCTAGTGTCCACTCCAGGACAAGGACGATTCTTGACGACTTCGTTTATTGCATTTCTCAGTTGTCCCGGCTGATTAATATTAATTGTGCCCCTTCTTACGAGCTCAAAGTGGTACACAAACAAACGATATTCACCATTTGCATCAACAACGAGTCTCACGTCGTCAAAAGGCACGTCGTCAGAGAGAGAGGCTTTCCGTTTCTTGACGACAACCAGGGATGGCTTTCCACTTCTTTCCACAACCTCGACACGAGCCTCTACTCTGGGATCCTGGAGATCTGACGCGATGGCTTCAAGAGATCTTAATTCGTTGCTCTTGGCAAGAATGTGTTCACGAAGGTTAAGCTTACCAACCTGCACATAATTGAAGTATATTGGGTGTTAATTAATTTATTTTAGTCCAGAAAGCCCGGGAAAGAGCGTGAAAACCGATGCCGTGAATTAAACTAAAAGCAACAATTTAATTAATCGACTTGCGTACCACGTACCTGAAAGGGTTTCTCACTGTTCGTGTCATCCCAGAGTGTCTTAAACACCGTTTTCACTCTCTTTTGTTGTGTGGCTGAGCTGACTTCTTCCAAATTTAAATCATTTGCTCTTTTAACAGAGCTATCGACTTCCATATCAATTTATTCACAGCTGTTATCCCCTGGCATCACTGTACAAAATCGCAACTTTCGCCCGCCATTTTATTATCACGCCATTTGATTACGCAAGAGGACAACATCCACGCGAGAACCCACGAATTGTGCGTGAGTCCGCGCAGATATATGACGTCAGGATGGCGCAATTTGTTCTAAAAATAGAAAAATTGTCCCATATCATGGTTCCGCGCGGATCCCAATACTTACGGTCTCCATCCCCGATTATGGCTCCTGGTCATATACATGTTCCTTTCGTCTTATAGGAATAACCTGAGCAGTACTCAATAATAAGGGATGTGATTTCACGGAGGATAAAGTGAAACAAGAGGATAAAGTCAAACAACCGGCTGAAATTTGCAGCTATGAGCAATACTCACAAGTGAGGTCTCGGAATAACTGAATTGCATTTTGGAACAATGGTGGATTTCCATTTACTACATTTTCAAACACAGTGAGAAAATCAGGAAAATGTGAATGGAAGTGTTTCCTTCTTGCTGAACTTTGGCATCCATCACAAGACAATGGGTCTATACCAAATTCTGGCCAGGTTGTCAATTGCCCCCCACTTCCTTCAAATAACTGAACAGCCACCGCTGTTGTTGGAAGAACATCTGGTGTAACCTTCACTGTCTTGTCCATAGCTGCATGCATATTGTTTGGATGTACTCTCTGTTCTATTGTAATGCAGAGAGAATATGAACATACCGGTAGCTAGTGATTTAAATTCATGGTTTAAATTCAGTGCTTTGAACAGCTTTATACATGTGAAAATGTATTCTTGAAAACAAAAGAAAAATAAAAACCCACGAGTTTGGAAAGAAAGAGTGCTGATTTACCTGTATCGTTGTGTTTTTTTATAAGCTTATTCAAGGGGCAGCCTTGACTGCAAACCATTATTTCGGCTCGGTAGCGTTAATTTTCCTGCGATTTCAAACTTTTTGTTGTCGTCTCTTTCTGGAAAAGTTCCTTTATTTGATGTATTTCGATTCATACAAATACTGCTTCGAGCAAATGCAAATATCACGTACCTGGCGCATGTGAATTTTTGGCCTTTAAAAAGGCAGCCTAGTGGAGGTCCAAGTCGTTGAAAACGTCTGAACATGCAGGGAACCACATAGCTTTCACATTTGTGGCGAGGAAATAAAAATATGACCCCTAGTAGAGCCTTGTAGCCGCCATAACTCAACTCCCCTCCCCTCCCCTTCAAGGGTTGCGTGACTTCTCCCAACCCCAGCCGTGTCAGTTGCGGTCTCGACTTGTCCGTCCCATGGTGCGGAAGGGTTTGTCAATTTTTCATTTTTATTTGATCGTCGACAGAGGAAAATTGAAAAGTGATCGGATATTTACTGCATGGATCATTTTCTCCATCTTGAAAGCCTCTTCCTTAAAAAATCAAAGAATTAGACCCCGATTGGAAAGGTTCTGAAAAAGAATAATTTCAAATCGATTGGCTGCTATTCAATTCTTCTTTCTTCCTTTGCAAATAAAAATTAAAGATTTGCATTGTCATTTTTAATTTTCATTCAATAAGAAACCATGATTTTCATGTTTGTGTTTGTTGGAATTTTATTCTCAACGTTCCTCGGTAAAAACAAATGAAACATTAAAAATACAAAATCCATTTTTTCATTTTCCATTTTTCATGGAAATCAAATGGACGGAAGACCCACGGACCCCCTTTATTCAGTTGGGCTTGGTTTTGTGATTTATTTTGTAGAGAAAAGTATGCCATAGCACACATGTACAGAGCACAGTTTCTTAATCATTATGATTTTATAAGACCCACAACATGGTTTGTCTGAGGGTGCACATAAAAAATGATTACTGCGAGTGTTTTCCATCGCATATTCATAAAATACAGCAGTCACTGTGATATAGTTACATATGAGGTTATTAGTAGAGGTTAGTGTTCCCCCAGTGAGGACACATGTTTATCCACACCAGTAGTGCTTTGTTGTAGTGACGTCTGTTCAGCCATGTATTCTGAGCCATGATCAGAAGTACTCTGCAAATTATTATTTAGTTTGAAGGTTAGGCTGTTAATTGAAAGGACAAGAAGAATGTAGTTTAAAATGTCCAAAAAGGCTGTTTTGGGTAATAAAATCATATTTTCAAAACTATGAATAAAGTTGAAAAGAGGAAAAAGAAAAATCGGTGCAAATTTCCGTTGTTTGGTGCATGTTACGTTATATTGCCAGTTCAAAAATAAACAACAAACCCTTGACGTACACAAAATATGTTTTTTCAACTACTGTGGAAAAAATGGAAAATTGAATTGGCCGAACTGTGCAAGGGCCGATAATGACCGAAACTACCTACCTTGTAAATTGCTTTAACTAAGAGCGCACATTTTTTTAGCTCATAAAACAGCATTTTGGCGAAAGCAGGATAAATGACTAATGTTGTGAAGGCATTTTTAGCGTGGCGGAAAGATATTTCAAAAAGGTAGACATTTTCTTCACGAATTTACCCTTCGTTAGGAGAAACCATTGCAACTAAACACTAATACGAAACAGAAAAAAATCGTAAAAAAAAAAAATTTGTTCAAAGTAAAGCATTTGCAGCAGCGAAACTGTCAACAAATTACCTGTGTTTTGCAAGGGACACAGACGGAAATGACCAAGGATTGCGGAGATAGAAGTCCAGGAAAGTATGTCATAATTCATCAAATAGGAATACTCAAATAGTGCAGACGTAGAAAACGTTGATCTTGAACGCTGCACATTTTTTAAGACCCGTAACTGTATACCACTGAAAAAAAAAAAAGGAATTAAAACGTTGACAATGCAAATTTAAACTTGGGGGAGGGGTATCATTTTTGAGCAAATTGAATCTGTAAATAAAACACTCTCAAGTCAAGATTTAGCCTCAATTATTGCCTCTGAAACTAAGAAACGCTTTCATCAAATCATTCTGCTATAACACAAACACAACTTCGATTCCTTGAAACTTACCTCATTTAATTGATTTCTCTCTTAGCCACCTTAATTGAAAGAGGAATCCCCTTTCCCTCTGCTGTGCTTCACATGAAATAAACCATTTTGTTCAGACTCTGATCTTCAAATCTCGCCAATCGAAGCGACAGCAAATTCTGCAAAAGCATTCTGTGACAGAACTGTTGTTGAACTAAAAAACATTCTTTCAATCTTTCTTGAACTGTGTTTCTAAAGCGCCGATCTCCAGTTATAAATACTGCATGACACACCCCGCAAAACAAAATGGGGCCGCAGTGTGTTCGATCTTTAATGGCTCGCGCACGCGCAGACAGAATGCCCCTTCCCTTATTGGATTGCTTTCATGTGGCTGCAGAAATTGTGAAAACAAGGCAATTCTGCTGCCGTCACAAAGTTTAAAAAAAAGCTACCCTCCCCACCCCTGTGCTTTGGTCAGACAACCAACAATCACCACCCCACGCCACTCTGTGGGTTCACTCTAATTGGTGATCAAAGGCAAACTATCATTCAGGCCTAGACTAGTCCAGGAAAAATTGCCAAGGCATCCTACACTGTTAAGTCTCACTTAACAAGGCCACAAACTCTAACTGCAGTTAAAGTCTCAAAGCTGATCACTTGCAAGTTTGCATTGTATCCTGACTCATCCCTAGTCGTCTCTCCTCGCTTTCATCCTTCCCATCGCCCCCTGTGCGCGCCACTCGTTATACAAGCAAGACGACAGGGGACGAGTCAATATCATATCCCGTGAATAGCGGTATTTTTCTTGTTCAGAAACATTGACGTCACATTTCTTTTAATATTCAAATTTGCCAACCACGGAACAAAAGAAGTCATTGTTCAATACCCAATTAGGTTCTGGCTGGCATATTAATAACAATGGGTGACGTCACAAGAAACATCGTTATATGAGAAAGAAATATTTAGTTGGGAATTAGTTAATGGTTATGTTCTAAGTTAGATCGAATTCAATCGAATATCTCACTCTAAAAGTTAAAAAGTTGTTGTTGTTGTTGTTGTTGTTGTTGTCGTTGTTGTTGTGTTTGAGTGGATTTGCCACAAGTCGACCTCACATGTCATCCCGTTTGTTCAAAGGACGGATAATGTAGCTATAATGTTTTCCAGTGGGTAAGTCACTATCCGATAGTTTCGATCTTTGCGAAGATTTCATTATTTGCCCACGTCACCGAAAATATCCACACTCTAAGCACGTCTATTTAAAGGCGTGGTGAATGAATAGCTTGGCCAAGGCTTAACGGCCCGTTTATTTCACACTCTGGATTCTCTGATTGCACATGACGTCACGGCGGGCATGTTGGTGGAAAGAACAATAGCGAAAACGTTTCTTGGGAATCATGATTACGCAAGAAACTTTCGCTATATTTTTGTATTGCTTTTGGCACCAACATGGACTTCTTATCATATCCAGGTGATCTGGTGACGTAATTCGGAGGACTGGGGAGAACAATTTTAACGCCGTGTCCCCCAACCGCGCGCGGCCTTATTTTCGAATTCAACTGGCAGAGGCGAGGTTAGATCTTGTCGGGTCTACTTGAATGTTCATTCAGTAACAGGAAAATGTGGTAGACACGTAATGATCTGTTGAGTTTTGGCGATCGCAATACTGCAGGGAGTTTGGAAACAACACCTAAGGTCGCGCGGTTGTGGGATACGGCGTTAAAATTTTTCTTCCCGGTCCTCCAAATTATGTCACCAGATTACCTGGAAGAGTGAAATCAAAGAATAGTGACTTACTTCTCGTAGCGATACTCACCGTTACGACACCTATTGTCATTAACGTGCCAACTGGAGATCTAGCGGCTGCCGAAACAATAGTTTTTTTGTTCTGTGGCTGGCAAAATTCAAATATCAAAGTAATTGTTTGTTTATAAACAGTGAATATCGCTATATTCACCAAATAAAGTTAAACGGTCTTTAAAAGAGTGAGGCTAAGATTTTAGGATCAGGATTTGTGCGGGGGAAGAACACTCGCTTTTCATTAATGTAGCCTGGGTTCGATTTAATGGATAACTGATAGCCATCTAGTAAGTATGACGTAATGAAATATTGAGGTCACGCTATCCTGTCACGCTGATAGGGGAAGTAACCAAGTGATCACGAATGACTATATATCAGTGGCAAGAACAATCGTAGCAAGTTTATCTTGTATTTCGTAATGGACCACCTAATCATAAATATTGTACAAATAATAATCATAAAAAGGCTGGATGAACGTACTAGACCAAGCACTGATTTTTCTTTACAGAGAGGCTTAAAAGATAAAATGAAAGAGAGAAGGCAAGAACCCGACCTTATCAAGGTATCCTATTTACAAACTACACCCCAAATCACCATTTTTAAAACGTTAGGCGCGTTCACACTAGGAACAACGGAGAAAAAAACCTTAAACTTGGTACTCATCGAAGAAACAATGGTATTCGGGAAGCAGGAACTCATGAGTTGGAGCTTGCCTCTCCCATTCAAGCGCTATCAGTGAGTCAACCTTTGCGTGTATCTTGTATCTTTCTATTTTTAGAATGCCACGAGTTCTTTGCCTCTACACTTACTGTTGAGAAAGGCCAATCAGAATAAGGTTATTGTCAAACGAAGACAACAATAGCAAAAACAATGTATGAAAATTTAAGTAAATGTTAGTGTTCTGTTGAGGAGTTAGTGCTAAACATAGAAAGATAAGCACAATTAAAGTTTGACTCCAGGTTGTACCTCATAGGGAGGCTCCTAGTCATGGGTCCCTAGGGGACAAGAATATTTCTCTGCTCGCGCTCCTTGCGCATAAGGCCCCAAATTTGCGTTTCCATATCAGTGTAAACAACGTCATGCTTGTAGAATGTCTTGCGCTGTTTTAGGCCTGTGAAATCAACCCGGATGCAATGATGTTTGTGAACATCAGCGACATGAAGGACCAATTTCAAATCATGTTTGACAGGTATGTACGCCATTTACTGCGTACTGATCTAAACCAAAGATGCACCTCGAAGGAATTAGACTTAATAGATCAAACGTAGCACCAATTAATATACCAGTCACCCCCAAGTAGAATATAGAATATTGTTGTCTCTCTTGCTGTCGGGGCCCACCATTGGTAAGAAAATATAGTAACCCATCTGTGCGAGAAAATTTGGTTTTGGTGATCTTACGACCCCTCCATGTATGCCAATGTGACCAGTATCACGTGACCATATCGCAGGCTCAAGTTTAAAGCTAATCAAGGTCAGTTCTTTTTAAGTTGACCGCTGATCAGATACTAAGTTTCGATGGGATCGTGGGCTCAAGCTGGGTTAACATATTGTAAGAATAAATAACCAGGGAGCTCCGCCGTTAGGCTTGGCTAAATCTATATACTATTGTCCTGTAGGATTAGCTATAGTTTAGTGGACCGTCTATACTTTGCTGTGATCGCCATCTTGGGTTAACGTTATTATCGAAAGCTGAAGCGGGCGGAGTATAATGGCATAGCACCGATATAGATGTGTCCCGTTTTATTCGTAAGAAAACAACAACAAAGCGTGCTCAAAAACTGTTCAATATGCGGTTTCTAATGTACGGATGCCGATGGGATTTAAACTGCAACACAAATAAACCAAAATAACTAAATAAATGCTTACCTTTATAACTTATCACCGACGAAAGCGAATTCGAGTTGAGGTTAGGTCACGGTAGCCATGTTGGATCCCAGGCTCTCTCTGACGGATAATAGGATAAGAGACAAAGCCTGGGTTCCATTTTTGAAGAAAACACAGACGGTGGCCAAGAGGGAGGATAAAAATTTCGATTCTTTTTGTGCTTATTCTTTCAATTGTTCCTGTAAAGCAGTATGGCTGCTACTCAGGGGAACAAACAAGGAGACTTCTCCTCGCTAGTAAAAAACCGACACTGAAGATATCTCAGCGAGGAATCGTCAATCTTTTAGACGTAATGCGGCGAGTAATGTGACGTATGTGCTTGGATAAAATGAATGCCAAATTGAAAAGTAGAAGCCTTTGACCCAGAAGTTTCAATCTCTCTCTTTTGACATTGGCCCATCAGTTTACTGTGTTACTACGAAAACCCCCGGTCTGTGGAATGAGCTCGAATTAATGAGTCATTGCCCCGCCCACGTTCGCTTGTAACTAGTTCAAATTATTGAGAGGTGCTGTGTTCTATGCTACTTTTCAGGCCAGCGAACCTTTCTTGCACTCGAAATAACAGCGAGTGCATGGTTGCACTTGCAACCTCTTCGCTGGAGAAGAACAATCTTATCCATTTCCCCCCGGGGCTCAAGATTTTGAAAACGTATCTTTACAATGTTGTGGTTGTTCCGGTACACCTTGACGGCGAAAGCCGGCTATTGCTCATTCCGTGGGAAAGGAATTTCATCAAAATGTTTAACTGGAGTGAGAGGAGCAGTCACTCAATAATTCGGACCCATTCCACAGATCGGTGGTTTTCGTAGTATATTAATTTAGAATACGGCTCCCGCCAAATTATGCCCAATCAGATTGGTCCTGATGACCACAACGCCTCTGATTGGTCTGCGACCACGAAGCCCCACGATTGCTCGTGCTTCATGCAAAATCATGGGTGGTACAAGGAACACGGTAATACGAGGAATAGGTAATGTCGAGAACCGATGAGCCGCTTCCATCGGAGCTTATGGAATTCTGCCAAACCATCGAGAAATTAGGGTGGGGAGGGGGGGCTTGTTGACAAATACTGAATAATATCATTTTTGTGGCTTTATTTTCTTCCTGTTGTAGATTTCTTCCATCCATTCGTGTGTCCCACACCTTATCTGTCCGTGACGTCATCGTTAATAACATGGTGTCCAATTCTACGCAGCCACAAGAATTATCATCTAAAATATTTATTTGTGGAGTAGCAAAGCCATACAGACAAATTATTGCCTGTCGAACACGAGAAAATAGGCATTCTGACAGATTCCTCGAAAGATGTCAGTCAGAACCGAGCATGTCGTATCACAAGCAATCTATGACCTGCAACGTTGGTTTGATAGAGAGGCCGACAACAATATCTTCCTCGGATATTTCACGCAAGTCATTTATTCCACAATTAACTCTCAAAGATGTTGTGAGCGTGAAAAGCGGGTACATTTGTCGTGAAAAGATCATTGGAAAAAAATACAAACATTGCTGGGAAAACGGGCTGCAAGAATCTGAAGTAAGTATTTAGACTTAAGAATATCTCACACCCTAGCCACATGGACATCTTGCGTGTGGAGTCTATGTTTTAGTAAGTCTGGAAAGGTTTGCACAACCATCGAAAGCAAAGATGAATATGTTTTGAGGATTCTCTTCTTAGGATTGTAAAGCCCAACAACTATAACAAGGGGAAAATTGCTCGATCGAGCGAAATGATGTTTAAGGTAATCATTTCATCATAGGCTTCCAAGAGTATACACGTGCCCATTGCGGACCTATTATTTCGTTTTGTCTTCGGTTTTCCGTGATTTTATTACCAGTGTGCTCGTTTTCCTGTCTGCTTCCCACGTGCCTCTAGATGTTTCTTCACATCATGATGTAACATCTTACATATGTTTGTTGTTGTGATCAATTAAAATTGCCCAGCAATCAGGTGAAAGTTGTTGAAGTTGGGAAAAAGGGAAAGAGGACACTTCGTGACGCTTATTAAAATCGTCGTGTATCTAATTGGATGCATTTTATAGACATATATGTTATGTGACGTATTAGCCGTGGCGTCAATTGGCTAAGTTAAAGTGGTAGTATGACCAAAAAATCAATTCTTTTTGTTCTGTGGATTTCAAAAGCATGTTAACTTAACAGTAAGTGGCCTAAGTCTTAAGGCTTTTTTTAAAAGAAGATACCTGTTTATTTTAACTGGAATTTTTCTATTTAATGCTCCCCGCCATTAGTAATATTACTCACTTTGAAATCTTGTGAGAGCTGGATCGAGGAGAAAATGACGTTAAATACTCATTAGGTTAAGAGAACAATGCGTGTGTACGCGACTGAATTAATGTGCAGCACGGAAATTTAGGGCTTTCAGACTTTTAAACTCGTGTTTTTCATATATAATAAGCTGCGTTTACACGCTGAAATTCTAAGCTTTTGAGTAAATGACGTCACTTTTCCTAAATTCAACCCTAATCGGTTTAATCGGTCAGTTTAGAACGTGAGAAATAGCATACCGCGAAATCCAAAACTTACAGTCAAAGTAAACAGCCTTTGGATAAAAATCAAAGCTCAAAATTTTGCCAGTCAGGCGTCAAGCAAACATTTTCAAATTCAGAAGAAAAAAGGGAAGTGATTTTTTTTTAAATCATATGGTAACACTTTAACAATAATTAGTGAAAGGAGCCGTTCTAGATAGATGATCTGAGAAAACGGCAACGCAGATGAGAGATAAGTTGTCAGCTTTGAGTCATGACCACCTGACCAAACACTGAACTCGTAGGAATGTATAACTGGGAAAATAAAGTTACGTATCGAAGCAAGATTGCTTTATATGTTCAAAAGTTTAAGTGACGGACTCAAGTTTCTTTCTTTCTATTTCTTTTCCTTTTAGGACATTTCATACCTAGCGGAGAGAATGTACTCCAGGTAAGTGGATCAAAGGGATATTAACCGCTCAGTGCTAGAAGCTGGTTTGAAAGTTGCTGCCCGTAGTACGAGCACTATTAAAAGAAAAAAACAAATAATATTCACCTCATCTAGGGTATTCCAAGACAGAAGTTAAATATTTTGATCAAGAGCCGATACAACGTAGATTTGATTTTAGTGGTGTACTCTATTTCGGCTGGCCAAACCAGCCTTCTTCAGGTACAATGGAAGTTTACATTGGATTGCTTCTATGCACATATATATAGTAAATGTATATATAGTATGTATAGTAACTAGGTCAACATCCATTTACTATATATACATAGAGGCTATCCAATGTAAACTCTTATTGTACCTGAAGAAGGCTGGTTTGGACAGCCGAAATATAGTACACTACTAAAATCAAATCTACGTTGTATCGGCTCTCGCTCAAAATATTTAGCTTCTCAACTTGTAATTATGCCGATCAGATCAAGTCACTGATCCAACGTACACCGACAGGAAGATTGTCCATGTTTGCTTGCTTTAAAACTCTGCTATACCAAGACAGTATTAGATACTGAATTCCATGCAGTGGGTTCCGGATTTTATGTCCTTAATTCCAGATTGCCCCTCCATCGATTCCGGATTCCTGACGTGCCCAGAATCTATATTTTACCGTGGTTCCAAACAGGCCACTTGACCAAAAATGCCGTAATACTTTTTGCTTGTCCTCCAAAATTTTGCATAAGCATTGTTTCCAGTTTCTCTTGTGACTTACAAGGGTCACAAGCGAAAATAAAAACAATGCTTCTGCAAAATTTTGGAGGGCAAACAGCATTCTGGTAATTTGGAAAGAGGCCTTTTCTGACTCCGGATTTCAGATTCTTCGGACAAAAATTTCCTGGATTACCTATCACAGTGCAACAGTATCGTTAACAGTTTGAATTTTTTTTTTCAGGAAATGGCTACAAGATCAGATACCAACAAAAATTCCAGACATGGCTGGCTGTCGAAAGCTTCCATAATGAAACTAAAACGAACACTGCAACAAATTCAACTGAATATAAACCCAGGCTCCAGAAATATGAATTGAATGCAGAACAAATGGAGAACGACAAAGGAGCACGATTCTTAATCCAGCCAATGACCATTACACAGCAATCAAAAAGCGAAATTATCGGAATTATCCTGCTACTCCTGCACTTTTGAGGACAACCGCTGTAAGCCCATACCACCTTTTCATAGCGCATCACCGTTGACGCCAAGACCACAAAAAGATTCCCATAGGCAACTATTTAAATGTTAACGAAGTAATGCAACGGCGGTATGATTGTATACCTGTACTTTTGATAAGAATTCTCTCAGTTTACGAAAACCTAATCTTAATTTTACCTATATATGGAAAGAACTCAAGTGAGGCCATCGCTACTGTGTGGATGTGATGGATGAAGACTTGCACTTAATTTTACCTGCTCACAAATTTGCCGCGCTTTCAAGACGCACGCTCTAATCACGTGCAAGTCCAAGGTTCAAGCTCTTGTTTCCCTAGGGAGTTAGTGACTATTGTTCACCCTAGGGAGTTACACAGGTCTGAGGCGCGTCACGTGATACGTTTTCGTCCAATAGAAAACTTGCATTTCAGTAACGAGCTACAACAATAATTATTGATCGATTTTCGAGTTGGTTATTGTTAAAGCAAAGGACACTAATAAACAACAACAGGTTGATGTGTCTCCGTAAATTTCTCGTGCTTCTTTGCTTACATTTTTTGCCTTATTAACACAAGGCTGTCGTTTTCTAACCAGGCAGCTGAATATTGAAAGTGCATTGCCTAATGATCTATGTCTGAACATTTGAACCCGACATACCAGATAATCTCTGAGCAACGATCCTAGCTTTGAAAATTCGAAAGTTTACAAAGAATTCAGTTTATCGTATCATGAGCACTTTTGCCACCCAAGAATTTATCAGTTTTTGATGGCTAATAACTGGCGCGTTATCAAAGCCAAATGCTAAAAAATTGAGATTTAACTAAGTTTGACAAGTGCTATTAACTTTTGAAGTCAGTTTTTAAATAGCATAATGCCTTCTGTGAGCAAACAAGTATGTTAATGAAACAAAATGTAAAGACGTCAATTGGTTTAGAAAAAAACACTTGCTGGTCCTTCTTTCCAACTCTAAAGCAGAATGCAACCACAGCAGCACTGTTGGGGGTAGTCTGGGGCGTGTACTTTGTGCTCCATTCCGTAAACCCAGAAACGAGTGTTTGTGTCCTTCCACCGATATTTCACTTCTGAGACAGGAACGGCGGGTAAAGTGTGACGCTGAAATAAACCAGCAAAAATTAAGGCCCCGAACACACGTGTCCGGAAATTTTTGTATTCCGACTACGCCTTGTGTCCACACGTATCCGGCGAATAGGCCAGTTTCGTATTCTAACGGTTGGACTGGATCTAGCATGAAATGGAGGCTAATGCGGGCAAATTAATTTGCATTTGCAAAGATTTGCCAGCATTAGCCTCCATTTCATGCTAGATCCAGTCCAGCCGTGAGAATTCAATTCCTATCCGCAAATTTTCGAATACGCTGACGTAACACTATCGGATCCCGTTTTCCCAGGGTGAGATGAATCAACACAGCGTATCGCAACCCACCCTCTACCTCTGAAATGACGATTATCGACAAATCCTAATTTCTCTAAATTGACAATTATGGTCAATTTAGGACGCTTACCGCTTGATAGAGTTTATGGGAAATTAATATATATATTTTAAATCGGAACCCAAATGCCTCAATTCGCATTCGATTAATAACCCTTTCACTTAACCACTACTAGACTACCATATTGCTAGCTGCCAGAACATTATTTGTGTATGTGTATACCTGCTAAGAAACAAGTTTAAGTAGCAGAAAATGTCGGTTACCAAACCTAAAGAGAAAGCACTAGACTTAACCACTATTCAGCCAATGATTTTATGTATACTAATTAGTGTTGATAAATAATCGGCACAATTGTCACGGCCAGTTGATCTTTAGGGGTGGATAAGAGCACTTCCTTCAAAGTGGGTGCTCTGGGTTCAAATCCCGTCCAGGAATACAACATTTACTTTTTTTTTCTTTTTATCTGCTACCACAAGTCCTGGGAAAGAGTAATCTAAACTGAGGATAACAGTCAATCCAGAGTTAAATTACGAATTGTTGATAATCGTCGTTTCAGAGGTACGGGATTTGTTGCGTATCGACTTTGGACCTTGAAATACTCTCACATGCAACTCGTTGACGAAACGATAAATGTGTACTGGAAAGTTGTGGATGGAAAGAGGTATTTTTTCTGAGAAATATCGGCGCTGCTTAGAAAATATCCGAGCTCTCCTTTGCTCTACCGTTGAGCAGAAGTACACTCGTGGCAGCTAGGCCTTTAATCTAGGTTCAGGTAAGAGCTCAGCCCGTGGAACCTCAATCTCCTCTAATTCCTGGAGTCAACCCTTTCCTAAGAATATTTGTTTTTAGGAACAGGTTTTTCCCTCGAAAATTATCGCATTTCCCTTGACGCTAAGATAGCTTTGTTAAGATTGGCTCAGGGTTTTACAACAGTGGCTGTGCTGAATCTCCCAAGGGAGGCGTTGTGCTCGGGAAAAGGCTGATTTCTAGGCGAAGTATGGGAGATAGAGGCTCCCCTTGACAAGCTCGTCCCGCTAGGATTCTTTCAGAATTGGGAGACAAATTCCTCAATGTGTGCGGCCATCTTGAGAATCGAGCTGAGCTTGGTTTAATCAAGCAGCCAATAAAAATACATGGCATACTCACGCGACTCCAGCGGTTCAGGATGGTGTCGGAGGAAGAAATTCCGACGTCACTGAAATCACGTGAGAATGCCACGTATTTTTATTGGATGCTTCGTTGACCAAGCTCAACTCGATTCTCACGATGGCCGCACACAATAAGGAATTTGCCTCGCGAGGCGAAAAATATCAAACATGTTTGATTTTTTCCTCACGGCCTCGCGAGGCCAATTTCTCACCAAAAGTTCCCCGCACACGGTGAGAAAACGGCTGAGCAAACCGCCTCGCGAGGCAGTTTGCTCAGCTCTTTCCTCACCGTGTGCGGCGGGCATAAGCGACTTAAGAATGATACGTGTTTTCACGGATAAGAATAGGTTTCATGCCGGTAATATGAGGAGAGAGCGTGTGCGAATGCATCAATAATGTGGCGGGAGATCCTAACGAAGCTTGTATGCACGTCCTTCTTATTATAATCACTGTTCTTGTGCGTGTTGCACGAGAGTTGTATTTCCGAAATTAATTACCCACTTGCTTATCAAGCTGCCTGGTTTTGTTGGCTTCATATTTAATGACAATTCTATTGACGTTTGCCGACTCGCTTGGAAAGGAACTGTTTTCACGAGATTTCCGGTTGTCACTCTCTAAGCGACCTGAAAAACCCTGTATCACCAAATTGCTATTCGCTAAGTTGCCATTTGCGTAGCTGGAATTACCGGCAATCTGGACTACTTTTTTTCCTTTTTTGCTTATTCTGAAAAGTTAATATTTCAACAGAAAAAATACAATTTTTATGCCTTCCCCATGAGTTTGCTGTTTGTTCATTATTTTCCAAGTGTGAATACAACTGAAGGTGAAGAAGACTCTAACGAAATAAAAATCAAACCTAGAAATGAGCTATGGGCACCCTCCCCGCTTACGTTGCTTATTAAGGCGGCGGGTCTAAAACACAGGTCACATTCCACAGGTCACTCGTCACAGGTCATTGTTTTACCTTTTTGAAAGCAACCCAAAACCCTCAATTTGGCTAACCCTAGGCCTAAAAACCAACCGTAGGCCTAGGGTTAGCCAAATTGAGGGTTTTTGGTTACTTTCCAAAACTTAAAACAATGATCTGCAACTAGTGACCTGTGGAATGTGACTTGTGTTTTAGACCCGCCGTTATTAAGGCCTGGCTAAACGCTCGCAACATTTCAACGCAACACCTTGCAACATTGTTGCATGATGTTGCGACATGTGTTGAACGGGCTGGCCAAACGCACGCAACATTTTCAACGCAAGACGTTGATGTTTATGTGCCCTAGGCCCCTGGCGCGCGACAAGTAGACCTACCGTGCACGTCTTAGTTCAACAATGTTGCGTGAACGTGTGCAAACGATACAACATCATGCAACATCCAAAATGTTGCACGAAAAAGTTGACCGTTGTCAAATTTGATCCAACATCATACAACATGTTGCCACATATCGCAAACAGGGTGGGCAAACGTAAGCAACATGTTGTGCCCAAAAATGATGAAGATATTGCGTTGAAATGTTGCGAGCGTTTGGCCAGGCC